>NW_024745073.1:7071372-7153872 GCF_018991925.1 Homarus americanus | reverse complement strand
GAGTTCTGGAGTCTGTTGTGGGTGTGGGAGAGTTCTGTTGTGTTTGAGAGGCGTGGCCTCCTGGTAGGCTGTTCCTATGGCTTCACACCATGTGTTGATTTCTTCGTTTATTTTGTCCACCGGCTGATTGTCTATGGTCTGCAGGATTGTCATGTCCTTGGCCTCAAGTTCAGCTGTTGCTTTTTCGTTGAATAGCTCCCAGTCGGTCTGCTTGACAATCCTCCGTGGTGGAGCTGGTATAGTTATTGGTGTTGCTGAGTTGGTCATGATTATAGGTAGGTGGTCGCTGGAGGTTACAGGGCCTTGTTAAAATAGGTAGTTGTGGAAGAATCTGCCGTTTGTTATCGCTATGTCTGGAGCAGTGGCTGAGTTCCTACTGTAGAACGTGGGGAAGTCCGGGCCAATTAGCTGGGCTTTTTTGTCTGTTATGAGGCCAGCGAGGCCTCTTCCAACATTGTTGGCTGACCTCTTACCATCTAGTAGAAGATGTCTGACGTTAATGCCCCCAATGATGTAGGTTGGGCGGTGGTATGATAGGAGTCTGTGGAAGTCCCTGTATGGCAGGTAGTCCCTGCGTGGTGGGAGGTAGGTTGTGGCTATTATGATTGGTCCTGTGGTCAAGTTGATTTGAACAGCGAGAGTTTCAGAGGTGAATTCGTCTATGATTCTGTGATGGACATCTCTTTTATGGCGATAGCCACCCCGTCACTTGGCTCCTCTGATAGATTGGATTTATGGGTCCTGTAACCAAATATTTTCAATTCCTCAGATGCCTTTTGGCCGTGTGAGTTTATGAGTATAATATCTGCGTTAACTTGGTTGTATTGGCTGGACAAACTGAAATTGTTAGTTCTCCAGTGGAGGACGTTATGTTGCATTATTTTCACTGCCTTATGTAGCGTGTCCATTGTTTCTTGTTATTCGTTTTTCTGGTGACATCACTTATCATACCTATATTAACTTACCCAGCAGTACCTCTTCATGCTGTGAGCACCACTCAATTATTAAAATTACAGGTGGTCCAAAATGAAGCCCTGAGATTCGTCACAGGTGAAAGATACCCCTTCACCAGAACCACAGCCGAGATACATAGAGACCTGAGAATAAAACCCATCAACCAGCAGCTGCACACCCTGGCCAGCAGAGTCTGGCAAAAGATAGAACGATCAGAGCAGGAACTTCTTCAAAGACTCCCACCAGACAACGACAACAACCATACATGGTTCCCAAAGAGTTACCAAATTTCAAAAGGTCCATTACCACCCCCGTTCTATACGGCCAGGCAGTAGACAACCTCCCTAGACCAGCATCCGCCAGTAGGGTCGGCGGAATATGAAATAAGGCCCTCAAAACACCCATATATGGGACAGGGTAGGATGTCTAGTGCCTGTACCGACAGACAATAACTAACCCATGACACAACCCTAACACACTATTAGCTTAGCTAGGCGGTCAGCCCGCCCTCTCTTACCCCCTCCTAAATTTCTTCAATTTTCGAACTATAACTTCCTTTCCCCACCTTCTAATCTTCTTTCATCACTTCTCATCTCCAAAAAGGCAACGTGGCGGCTTGTTCTAGACACTGTGAATCTACTTTACGTATATTATCCAATTACTATTATGCTGAACTGACTCTCTGCGTCACTATATCCAAGCTTTATAAACTCCTTTGACGTTATTGGAGACTGCAGTACGGGGAGGGGAGGGGAGGGGAGCAAGTGTCTCCGTGTCATTATTATCCTTATGGACTTTGTTATAAAAAATAAATAATAATGGCATCTTGATCTGAATAGTGTTTGTCCAGTCGTTTCTCGTAGGTCAATATGTCTAGAGACGCTCAGGTGGAATAAACTTGCGGCGTCTAATCTTCAGGTACCAAAAAAAAAAAATATTACACTTACACGTCGTTTTTGACACAGCCTGTAGTTATGTGTGTGTGTGTGACCTCTGAGTAGTGCCGTAAAGTCTAGCCTGAGGGACGGACAACCTCTGTATGGCTGCAATGTACCCCTGTGTTAGATGGTGGTCATGTTCTCCCGTAGGCATCGTTAGTTTTCGCCAGACCGACTTGAGAGCTCACGTGTTTTTACTTTATATATATTTTTTTTTATTGTTTTGTTTTTGTATTTTTTTGTTTCATCGTTTTCTTGATTCATTGTTTTGTTGTTTTTGTATTTTTGTTTTATTGCATTGTTTTATTGTTTGTTTTTTGTTTCATGGGTTTATTTTTTCCCATTGTTTTATTGTTTTTTTTTCTAATGTTTTATTTATTTTGTTTTTGTTTCGACCTGGTTATCAATTTCACCATTTTCTACACAAACTGGTAAACAACTTGAATTAATAAGAGATACAGAAAATGACAGATTATGGTATAGTGACAGATGCCGATAGATTGATAGCTGACGGTAGACTGACGGTAGACTGACAGCTGACCACGATCAATAACCATAATAGTTAATGAGGTGAATCACTTTATCAATCTTACATAACGATAATTCAGACACCTGGATCTATAAAAGGATTCAGGTGGTTGTGTAAGATGATGATGTTGCCATACCCACCCACTTGGCGCCTCTACCCCTCCGCCCCGCCCTCGAATTCCACCCAATTCCAGCTCACTCACGCTCACACCCACACCATTCCCCCTCACCCACCCACTTGGCGCCTCTCCCCCCGAAGTCCACTCAATTCTGCTCCTCTTGCCCCCCCCACACCCACGTAATTTCCGCCCTCTTACGCGCTTGCCTGGGAAATTCCTCTTACCACAGCCAAGCCCCCAGGACACCAGCTGATGACTCAGTACTCAGACGGGGAGAACTGGTTACACTGGTAGCAACTAGATAGTACAACCCGAAACTGGAGGCTGTGGGCTAGACAAAGACTGGGACGGGCAGACAGAGAGAGTGTGTGTGCGTTGATATAGTGATAGTAATAATAATGATAATGATGATGATGATAAGAGTGAGTCATGATGAGTGTTTGTCTTGCTATACACACACACACGCACATTAAAAATAAATTTGATTAGGTTAGGTTAGGTTAGGTCAGGTCAGGTTAGGTTAGGTTAGGTTAAGAATATGAATAATTTTTATGGGAATAAAGGGAAGGGAGGATTTCTTTCCGTGGGAATTTCCTATTGGTTAGTAGTAGCTGTTGTGTCTTTGGCGGTAAGATCTCTCACAGAGGAATCCTCCGGTGGGGTTCTGCCAATAAACAGAGAGACATTAAAACAACTGAAGGAAAAACATCCCCCTGCAAGTGAAGACGAAGGCATCAGGTTCCAGGGTGACTATATCCCACCAAACGCTGTCCTGTTCGAGAAAATAACAGGAGAGATGGTGTGGAAAAAAAGCACTGAAGACTCGAGGAGGTGCCGGCCCTTCAAGTCTGGGATGCAAACGGTTGGAGATTCATCCTCAGCACTAACAAGTCTGGCCCTGTAGCAAGCGATCTCTGCACTGCCATTGCCGTCCTTGCAAGAAAGCTGGCAACCTCGTGCTGCCATCACCTCCATGCTCTGACGGCCTGCCGCCTCATTCCCCTGGATAAGAATCCAGGATGTAGGCCTATAGGGGTGGGGGAAATGCTGAGGCGGATCACCGGAAAATGCATAATGGAGGTGGTAATGGATGATGTCAGGGCAGCAGCAGGGAACCTGCAAGTTTGTGCTGGCCACTAGGCTGGAGGGGAAGCTGCCATTCACGCCATGAGAACGATATTTGAGCAGCGTGATTGTGAGGCCGCCCTCCTGGTTGACGCTTTCAACGCATTCAACATATTTAACCGCAAGGCCGCACTGCACAACATCAAGATCAAGTGTCCAAGCTTTGCAATGTATGTTGAAAACTCCTATAGGAATCCATCAGACCTCTATATAGTAAACAGCAAGGCTCTAAGAGGTGAGACCATCATACACATTCATACAGTCAACAGAGGGAACAACGCAGGGAGACCGTGTTGCAATGGCAATGCACGCAATAGGCCTATCTGTGCTCCAACACACAATAAAATTTGAAACAACTGAGGTCAAACAAGTGGCGTACGCTGATGACCTTACAGGAGCAGGAAAAGTGGAGGACATCAAAAAGTGGTGGGACCTGATAAGATCATATGGTCCACAAATAGGGTACCACCCAAACGGCAGTAAGTCCTTTCTCATTGTGAAGCCAGAACATTATGAGCGGGCAATGGAGGTGTTTGGCGGAAGTGAGGTCAAAATAACAAAGGAAGGCCAAAGACACCTAGGCGCAGTAATCGGCACGACTGACTTCAAGACCGAGTACGTAACGGGAAAGGTGAATGAGTGCGTTAGGGAAAGCCAAGCACTGTCTGAGATTGCTAACACAGAGCCTCATGCAGCTTTTGCGGCATTCACCCATGGGGTCAAGCATCGCTGGAACTACCTAATGCGCACTGTCCCTGATATCGGACCCCTCCTCCACCCTCTGGAAGAAGCTGTCAGCGTCAATTTCATTCCCAAATTAGTGAAACACCCTCACTTAACCCCAGCAGAAAGATCACTCCTTGCACTACCACCGAGACTAGGGGGTATGGGATTGACCAATCCAGAGGAGATTGCTGCCACCGAACATCAAAACTCAGTTAAGCTCACGGCAGCCCTCACGGACCACATAATAGCTCAGAACGCAACAGGTGAGGTGCATACCAGCGAAGTAAACAAGATTCGAAGGTCCATTATGACAGAACGACAGCACAGCCAAAGTGATAAGTTGCAGCAACTGTTGTTGCAAGTACCAGAGAATTTGAAAAAAAGTAGCTATAGCGCAGGAGGTGGGTGCCTCGAACTGGTTAACTACGTTACCGATAAGGGCAAATGGTGTCAGTCTCAATAAACAAGAATTTACAGATGCCAATGCTCTAAGGGACGGTAGGCCAGTGGAAGGTTTGCCCTCCCAATGCGTGTGTGGCTCTTCCTATGACGGCGATCACGCCATGGTGTGCAAGAAAGGGGGCTTCATATGCATGAGGCATGACGAAGTAAGGGATCTCACAGCAAATATGTTGAAGGAAATCTGCCAGGATGTCATGGTGGAACCGACCCTCCTTCCATTGGACGGTGAGATCTTCCAACATTGGACCTTAAACACATCCAACGAAGCCCGTGTTGACGTCAGCGCTCGAGGATTCTAGACGTGGGGACAGCGAGCCTTCTTCTACATCAGGATTTTTTATCCCATGGCCGCATGTCACCGTAACTTAGCTCTCGATGCTGCACACAGGAGGAACGAGAACGACAAGATAAGGGCATATGGGGAGAGAATTCAGAACGTTGATCAAGGCAGCTTCACTCCTCTAGTGTTCACGACCTCTGGTGGGATGATACCAAGTGCAAGATGTTTCTACGCCAGACTCGCGGAGGTGATCTCCGAACAGAAGCAGCAGCCCAGAAGTTATGTTACAGCCTGGATGAGATGTCGACTGTCCTTCTCTCTCCTTAGGTCGGCTTTGTTCTGCCTCAGGGGAACGAGAGCTTCGGCCCCAAAGCCGTCAACAGCTGCAGATATTGACTATGAGGCTACAGTCAGTGAATGCCGCATAGATCTGCGGCTCAACTAATTAAACAGAGCTAGGATAGCTACTTATGTATTAGGATATTTAATATTAAGGTAATAAAATGGTGGCGAAGGTGTGGCTATTGGGGGAGGCTGGAGGCCACGTTAAAAAGAAAAAGCTGTTGTTGTGGTTAGTAGTAGTTGTTGTCGTTAGTAGTAATTCCAAGTGATATTTGTACTTGTAGATAGTAGCAGTTGTTGTGGTTAGTAGTAGTGGTTATGGTTAGTAGTAGTCGTTATGGTTAGTAGTAGTCGTTATGGTTAGTAGTAGTCGTTATGGTTAGTAGTAGTAGTTGTGGTTACCGACGAATTAAACAACATTCGACTATCCATTACAACAGCACACCCAAAGTGATAAAATTCAACAACCGACGCTGGGATTATCAGGGAAGGTGGGAAAAAGTAGCGAGAGCAGGAACTAGCTGCCTCAAACTGGCTGTCAACGTTAACGGTAAGAACAAAGGGCTTCATCCTTAATAAACAAGAATTTATTGATGCCATTGTTCTAAGGTACGATTGGCCGGCCAGTAGAAGTTATGTGGTTCATCCTACGACACTTGACGACGGTGAGACTCTCCATCATAACGAAACCTGTGTATCAATTTGTCATAGGTGGTACAGACATTCATGAGAGCTACCGTGTGATGTGATGTTTTTGTGTTCCTCTTCCCGACTATCATTTACGCATGAGTAAACACGTGTTAGATTCTCATTTGACACGTTATCTCAGGGAATGTTTGTCATGGATGGTAAATCGATGAGTTAAAATAATATTCTAGTTTTTAACTCTCAAACAGGATAGTAGTAGTAGTAGTAGTAGTAGAAAGAAAGAACACTTCTTGCACTTCCACCAAGACTGGGAGGGATGGGACTAACTAATCCAGAGGAGATTGCTGACTCTGAACATCAAAATTCACTTAAGCTCACGGCAGCCCTCACTGACCACATAATAGCCCAGAATGCAACAGGGGAAGTGGACACCAGCGAAGTTAATAAGATCCGTAGGTCCATTACAACAGATCGGCAGCACTGCCAAAATGACATGTTGCAGCAACTATTGCTGCTGGTTCCAGAAAATTTGACAAAAAAAGTTGCTATAGCGCAGGAGGTGGGCGCCTCGAACTGGTTAACTACGTTACCGATAAGGGCAAATGGTTTCAGCCTTAACAAACAAGAATTTACAGATGCCATTGCTCTAAGGTACGGTTGGCCAGTAGATGGTTTGCCCTCCCAATGCGTGTGTGGCTCTCCCTATGATGGCGATCACGCCATGGTCTGCAAGAAGGGGGGCTTCATATGCATGAGGCATGACGAGGTAAGGGATCTCACAGCAAATATGTTGAAGGAAATCTGCCGGGACGTCATGGTAGAACCGACCCTCCTTCCACTGGATGGCGAGATCTTCCAACATAGGACTTCAAACACTTCTAACGAAGCCCGTGTGGACGTCAGTGCTCGAGGATTCTGGACGCGGGGACAGCGAGCTTTCTTCGACATCAGGATTTTTGATCCCATGGCCGTTTGTCACCGTAACCTAGCTCTCGATGCTGCGCATAGGAGGAACGAGAACGACAAGAGAAGGGCATACGGGGAGAGAATACAAAATGTTGATCAAGGCAGCTTCACTCCTCTAGTGTTCACAACCTCGGGTGGGATGGGCCCAAGTGCAAGATGTTTCTACGCCAGACTCGCGGAGCTGATCTCCGAACAGAAGCAGCAGCCCAGAAGTTATGTTACAGCCTGGATGAGATGTCGACTGTCCTTCTCTCTCCTTCGGTCGGCTTTGCTCTGCCTCAGGGGAACGAGAGCTTCCGCCCCTACTCCGACAACTGCTGCAGATATTGACTATGAGGCTACAGTCACTGAATGCCGCATAGATCTGCGGCTCAACT
This sequence comes from Homarus americanus, assembly GCF_018991925.1. NCBI lineage: Eukaryota > Metazoa > Arthropoda > Malacostraca > Decapoda > Nephropidae > Homarus > Homarus americanus. The sequence continues at coordinate 7,146,407 of NW_024745073.1, read as the reverse complement.
AATTTAACACAGATAGGATAGCTTCTTATGTATTAGGATATTTAATATTAAGGTAAATAAATGGTGGCGAAGGTGTGGCTATTGGGGGAGGCTGGAGGCCACGAAAAAAAAAAAAAAAAAAAGTAGTAGTAGTAGTAGTAGTAATAATAATAATAATAATAATAATAATAATAATAATAATAATAATAAGACCTATATTTCAACAAGGTCATAGGCAATTTAAGTATGGCTTTACCTTCAGTATGACTCATTGCCCGAGGTGTTTTGTTACTGAAGGCAGACAGACAGACAGACTGACAGACAGACAGACAGACAGACAGACAGAAACCCAATGCTATAATTTACAGCAATGGTAGTGAGTGAGGAGAGGTTAACCACGAGGGGGAAAAAAATATCGACTAAAGTTTAAGGTGTTGGGCGGTGTGGCGGTCAGACGAACATTAAAGTGTGTGGTTAGGTTAGGTCACGGTGTATCCCCAAACACTAACCAGAATATTTAGTAAACTTGGATATGAGATGATCTATGCGTGTTGTTATAGAGAGGAAAGGTAGTTTATAGGCATTTTGAGTGATGTGCAAAAACAGTGTAGCTGACGAGGAAGGGGAGGGGGGGAGGGTTACTGTTGTGTAAATAAGTCAAGTGAGAAATAACAATAAATTATAACCCAACCCAACCCAACCCAGCCCAGCGCAGCCCAACCCAGCGCAACCCCATCCAACCCAAAACCCAACCCAACCCAACCCATAAAAAGCCAGGCAGCCATTACCAACGGACACCCGATCAGCTGAGACCCTGCACCAACCGCAAAAGCTGATGGGTGAAAATAAATACCTAGTGAGTTTTTTTTCCCAGGATAGTGTAGCTGATGGATGAAAATAAATGCCTAGTGAGTTTTTGTCCCCAGGATAGTGTAGCTGATGGATGAAAATAAATGCCTAGTGAGTTTTTTTTCCAGGATAGTGTAGCTGATGGATGAAAATAAATGCCTAGTGAGTTTTTTTCCAGGATAGTGTAGCTGATGGATGAAACTAAATGCCTAGTGAGTTTTTTTTCCAGGATAGTGTAGCTGATGGATGAAACTAAATGCCTAGTGAGTTTTTTTTCCCAGGATAGTGTAGCTGATGGATGAAAATAAATACCCAGGTTAGTGTACTGTAGGTCTTGTCTCTTCCCTCCTCCCTCCCATAAAAGGCTTAGCTGCATCAACGCTTTTAAGATATAAGATGTCAAGGCGAGGCGATGTGCGTGTTGATAAGGTGTCGACAATAGCTCTGGGCAGTCCAATTGAGAAACTGACTTAATATAGGATAATACACCGCTCGTTGGGCTGACATCATTCACTGTATAATGTATGTATGCTGTTCCTCTTTGCCTACATGTATACACCATTGTCTCTCATGTGTACAGACTGACAGACGGACACACACACACACACACACGCCTCTAAGACAGTTTTGGCCAAGGTGTGTGTGTGTGTGTCATGACTGCTAATTACGACAGGAGTGAGATGGAGCTGACAGGATCGACAGGTGTGTCTCAAGTTTAAGTTTGGGGTTCTCACCTGTCTACCTTCAATTAAGTTTCTTGCATAATATTACTAGAAAAATCTTATGCAAGTTCTGGGGTTTAAATTGAAGGTTGGGTTAGGTTAGGTTAGGAGATGTGTGTGTGTGTGTGTGTGTGTGTTAGGAGATGTATGCTCTACTTAAGTAAATCACTTACAACAACTTTGGTAATTGAGATGACTTATTTATTAATTTACAACCTTATGAGTAAATTTAGGTGACGATTTACAACCTCATGAGTAAATTTAGGTGACGATTTACAACCTCATGAGTAAATTTAGGTGACGATTTACAACCTCATGAGTAAATTTAGGTGACGATTTACAACTTTGGGTAAATAAGATGACGTAATTGTTTTCATTTTTTGGTTTTTTTTACAGGTTCCAGACTCTGGCGTTGATGGCGAGTGGCAACTGAGGGTGGAAGTCCAAGAAGGAATTAGTGCCATCTTCAAGAAGGTCACTCCACTTAACTTCCAGGCCAAATTTTTAACCATTCTCATACAGCCGTCACGTCCCGTCTATAATGCCGGCCAGATAGGTTAGTTTTGAGCACTACCCCGTCAAGAAATCCTCTGTCTCTCGTACTCTTGAGAGGGAAATATCGTCCTCCTAGTGTGATAGAACCGATGCTAGAAACCATATCCAGTACTTGGAATTTGTTAGGAATATCATAAAGTCCAAATAAGTCCCCGTTAGAACCTCGATAGAACCTTTAAGGAACACTGATTCAGAAAATATCATTACAAAATTAGTAAGATATTTTTTTTCAATGTTTAATCTCTCTCTCTCTCTCTTTGTGCTTAAGTGTACACTCGCAACAAAAAGTATCGGTGCATACTGTAGTGTGAACAATTTGAGACCAGTGACGATAGGTATTGGGAAAGGCGAGTTGCTCCAGCCGTATGTTGGCAGCCCTGGTCAAGTGAAACAAACCGTTATAAATAAGGTCGGGAAGTGATAAATAGACAGTATGAAATATGAGGAGCTCCCTGTTAACAAAATTATTTGTGATACTTGTGAATATTGCCACATTAATTTATGCTACCAAATAAACCACTCAACCTGGTCGTCCTGAGGGGTGGTGCAGCGTAGACGGCCGCTCCGAGACCTGTCGTCTGTAGCACCAGTTTCGAGGTATCGCCGAATCACTTCCCGACCTTATTTATAACGGTTTGTTTCACTTGACCAGGCCATAGTGGCTGTTCAGCAGGATTACAGGGCTGACAACATACGGCTGGAACAACTCGCCTTTCCCAATACCTATCGTCACTGGTCTCAAATTGTTCACACTACAGTATGCACCGATACTTTTTGTTGCGGGTGTACGTGTGTGTGTAGGATCTCTAGTAAGGATCCTTCTCTCTCTCTCCTACAGTACGGTTCCGCGCCATCCTTCTCACTCGGGACCTCAAGCCTTACGACGATCCTGTGGATGTCTTCGCTCTGGTGAGTACGATAGATAGATAGATAGATGGATATAGATAGATGGATAGATAGATAGATAGATATAGATAGATAGATAGATGGATATAGATAGATGGATATAGATAGATGGATAGATAGATAGATATAGATAGATAGATAGATGGATATAGATAGATGGATAGATAGATAGATAGATAGATAGATAGATATTCCTTATATAGTCTTTAAATTGTTGGATTTTGTAAGTAGGAAAATATGTTTCTTTTCTTCAACGTTCCGGGGAAAATGTTGCAGTTGAATGAAAATTAAATGTGGCAATGTGTTGAAAATGTATAGATGTATTTTATTGAATGTTGAGGAGTAAATGTGTCTTATAGAGTGGAATGAATAAGAGAAAAAAATGTTGAATGTGTGTGTAATAATAATAATAATAATAATAATAATAATAATAATAATAATAATAATAATTAACGGTTTATTGAAAAAGTTCTGCAGCCCGAAGGCTGAAAATATACATTGGACATAAATGACTTATTACATACATTGGTGGTTTAACAAAAGCCTTCATTAGAGAAAGGTAAAGGAACATACAGATTAATGTAGGATTGTACGTGTTGAACAGCAAACACGTAGTGTAGTAACTACCTCCCAGATGGTGTTAGGAGGGACCTCACGTGATGTAGTGGTTCCCTCAGATGGTGTTATGAGGGGCCTGACGTGGTGTAGTAATTCCCTCGCAGATGGTGTTATGAGGGGGCCTCACGTGGTGTAGTAATTCCTTCACAGATGGTGTTACGAGGGTCCTCACGTGGTGTAGTAATTCCCTCACAGATGGTGTGATGAGGGACTTGACGTGGTGTAGTAATTCCCTCACATATGGTGTTATGAGGGACATGTGGTGTAGTAATTCCCTCACAGATGGTGTTATATGAGTGAGGTTTGGTCCCAGGCCTTCCTATCGTAGACGGATTAACACATCGCTGGTTATCACGGGCCGTTATCACTGGGTACCTGGGACCTCACTGTGTGAAGGTTAACTTGGGTACGACTGTTACTGTTGAGTTGTTCTCACTGACTTAAGCACTGTTCACCACTGTTCACCTCTGTTTAACACTGGTTCCATTCCTTTCTTAAATGAAATAGTAACTTCTGGCGAGAACTTGTTGATATTCCGGTGGGGAGGAGGGTTCAGCGGAAGGGGTTGGTATGGGCCAACTTAACAGTTGACCTGGTTGCTCCGAGAGGAGCGCCAGGTACGTCTTGACCCTTCGGTGGTCAAGGATGGTGTGTGTGTGTGTGTGTGTGTGTGTGTGTCAGGGAGATATAAACAGGTTCTTGCTGAAAATAGGAAGACGTCAAGGTGAAAATAGGAAGACGTCAAGGTGAAAATAGGAAGACGTCAAGGTGAAAATAGGAAGACGTCAAGGTGAAAATAGGAAGACGTCAAGGTGAAAATAGGAAGACGTCAAGGTGAAAATAGGAAGACGTCAAGGTGAAAATAGGAAGACGCCAAGGTGAAAAAGACGTCAAGGTGAAATAATTGGTTTATCTTCACTACTAAATATTCTCACAGGTAAGGTAAATATAATTAAGACAGGTAAGAGAGATACACAAGTGATGAAGTCAGTGGTACGAAGATGTGGGAGGTGAATTGACTGTTGTGTTGTGTTGTGTTGTGTTGTGTTGTGTTGTGTAGTGTTGTGTTGTGTTGTGTTGTATTATTATAATGTTAATCCCTATATATATCAGGGTTGTGTTTCCGTGTTCTTGGTTATGTAAATATGACGATGGTATTATGCTTGACTCCCACCTCCCACCTCCCACCTCCCACCTCCCACCACCTCCCACCCCACCTCCCCCCACCCCCCCACCCTTACACCTTCCCCAAAAAAAAATCGTAATTACACGTTTGTTTTTGTTAGTGGTAATTAATTAAACTTGTATAACATGGTTTAAGTTTTATTTGGCTTGATAAACTTATTGTGGTGGTTTGGTTGGTTTAAGCTGTCTTCTTATTCCAGCTTGATGTAGTTTTAGTTGGTTCAAGCCGCCTTCCTACTCCAGTTTGATGTAGTTTTTGTTGGTTCAAGCTGTCTTCCTAAACTAACTTGATATCGTGGTTAGTTGGTTCAAGCCTATTTCTTTCTCCAGCTTGATGCAGTTTTAGTTGGTTCAAGCTGCCTTCCAACACAAGCTTCATCATATCTCCTGCAGGCAGTGTTGGCCGGTGTCCAGGTTTACCGAGACGTTAATGTTGCAATAGGCTCATAAAAAACCTGTTAGCCAATATGTTGTTTTCCGAGGCGTCATGACTCTCCTTATTATAATTAAATAACACTCACGCTCAACACGTCACCAAAGTCTTAACCTAACCTAACCTAACCTAACTTTCACCTAAACTAAACTAACCTCACCTAACCTTCACCTAAACTAAACTAACCTCACCTAACCTTCACCTAAACTAATCTAACTTAACCTTCACCTAAGCTAAACTAACCTAACTTAACCTTCACCTAAACTAAACTAACTTAACTTAACCTTCACCTAAACTAAACTAACCTAACTTAACCTTCACCTAAGCTAAACTAACCTCACCTAACCTTCACCTAAACTAAACTAACCTAACTTAACCTTCACCTAAACTAAACTAACCTCACCTAACCTTCACCTAAACTAAACTAACCTAACTTAACCTTCACCTAAACTAACCTTACCTAACCCAACCCAAACTAAGCTAACCTAACCTAACTAAATTCTTGATAATATTTCTGTTTAATAGTTCCTGTATGTTGTTTTATTTTGCCATTCTCTTGTAATAAACTCGGTTGATACTTTATGGAAGAAGTTCGCGTCATGGTTCATCATTATCATCACCATCATCGCTATTATTGTCGAAAGTTCAAACACACGTGACTGCGCGTTTCCACTCCTATCCGGATTCATCCTTTTTGGTGAGTCAGCCTTCACGATGATGCCACGGAGGCGTTTGTGGAGTATCATATCATGAAGATTATTATTTTTTTTTTGTCCCTCTCTCTGCTTTACACAGGCTATCCTTCTTCTCCCCCTCTCACTCTCTCTCTCTCTCTCTCCCCCTCTCACACACTCTCTCTCTCTCTGTCATTATATCCTGTCCTTATATCCCGGCTATCCTATCCCCGCCTCTTCTCAGAATAGAGATAGATCTTTGGCATCCTTCTTCCACACCATCTGGTTTTGGCCGAGGATTATCACTGCGGTAATGTGCTGTTTACTAATTTGTTCTGGCTGATGTATTTGTCGGCTTATGTTCGCCACACACACACACACTTGCCAGCAACACCAACACGGCGCCACTGTGGGAAGGGGCACACCTAGACATTTGATGGAGAGGGGAGGGTTGGGGAGGAGGGTAGAGGAGGATGAGAGGGAGGGTGGGAGGGAGGGATGGGAGGAGGGGTTGGGGAGGGGAGGGGAGGGATGGTGGGTGAGAGACGACAACATAGTGACTCTACACCGTTACTTCTATTTACTTAAACATTTAACCCATAAACGCTGACAGGAGCCCCCTGACAGGAGCCCCCTGACAGGAGCCCCCTGACAGGAGTCCCCTGACAGGAGCCCCCTGACAGGAGTCCCCTGACAGGAGCCTCCTGACAGGAGCCCCCTGACAGGAGCCCCCTGACAGGAGCCCCCTGACAGGAGTCCCCTGACAGGAGCCTCCTGATAGGAGCCCCCTGACAGGAACTATATCGACATTGAAACAGTATATTTAACCAGAAAAATACAGATACAGAGTGGATAACAATAACATTGTTGACATGGCCGAGCCACTTGACAACCAGGGAGCCAGCGACAGGGAGCCAGCGACAGGACCCCTCTGGAAGAAACTCTTTACCTGGAACCCGCTGACAGCAGCAGCATCCCGTCTTGGCTCCCTTCCCAGCCTCCTCAAACCCTCTCAATGTGCGTGTGTGTGTGTGTGTGTGTGTGTGTGTGTGTGTGTGTGTGTGTGTGTGTGTGTGTGTGTGTGTGTTTAGTTGAGCGGGCAGGATAATTGTGGTTTACATCACCGCTCCTGGAAGCCACCAACCCAACGCTCTTCCCTTCCCTCCTCTCCCTACCTACCTCACTCCCTCCCTCCCTCCTTCATACTCACCTTCAAGAACAAATTCAAAGGATAAAATTAATACTTTTCCCACTAAGGTCAACAACAGGTGTAATAGTAATAGGACCTCCACGCCAAAACCCTCATGAAACGCAACACCATTTATTAGACACTCGAGTGAAAAACTATTCACTCCCCCCCCACTAAGCATCCGACATACCGGGGTGATTGATGACGTCACTACAGGGGGGGGAGACGGTAGGGATTGATGACGTCACTGGAAGGAAGGGGAAGAAGGTGGGTATTGATGACGTCACTGAAAGGGAGGGGGGAGCAAGTAGGGAAGGAAGGTTTCAAATCCCCTTATTTATTTATTTTTTTGTAAGCGAATTAACCATCTTTAATATTTTCAAACTCCACTTGTTAAAGATTATCATAATGTTAAAACGACCCTAAAAAAAGTTGTTAGTTTTGTTAATAAAAATAATAATAATCCAAACCTAATTATAACACATAGGAAGATTAACCACTTAACATGTAAATAAAACTCAGGAGGCGCCACCAGACACAACCCTCGACACACACACCTAATGACACAGTTGCCATCACAAGCTGAGATAAAAAAACCACTCTTGTGTCTATAGTCTGGGTACAAATCCTTAAACTTCATGGTTCTGGTAACACTGTGGCCGTGGTTTGATAAATGACTCAATGTTAGGTTTCTCTAGTTTCACCCCTCCCTCCCTACTAACCACCCCCCCTCCCTACAACCCCCTCCCTCTCCTACCACCCCCCTCCCTCTCCACCCCCTCCCCTCCCTACCTCCCCCCCCTCCCTACAATCCCCCTTTTGCCTGAGGCCCAAATAAACATGTTATCATCAGTGGTCTGGTAACACGTAACACGCTGTTCACGGTCTGTAACACGGTCTGGTAACACGGTCTGGTAACACGGTCTAGTAACACGGTAACTGGTAACAACTTGGTAGTCTTCTAACACGGTCTGGTAACACGGTCTAGTCTGGTAACACGGTCTAGTAACACGGTCTCACGGTCTGTAACACGGTCAACACGGTCTGGTAACACGGTCTAGTAACACGGTCTGGTAACACGTCTCACGGTCTGGTCTTGGGGTCTGGTAACACGGTCTGGTAACACGGTCTAGTAACACGGTCTGGTAACACGGTCTGGTAACACGGTCTGGTAACACGGTCTAGTAACACGGTCTGGTAACACGGTCTAGTAACACGGTCTGGTAACACGGTCTAGTAACACGGTCTAGTAACACGGTCTGGTAACACGGTCTGGTAACACGGTCTGGTAACACGGTCTGGTAACACTGTCTGGTAACACGGTCTGGTAACACCCATCGGTCCTCTCTCACTTCACCAGTGTTCTTTACCGGTGATATAGATGGTAATAATTATGTTAGACTACACGTGAAAGTCCAACCACCAGTGAAAAACAAGACCTAGTGCTGGGTGTTTACAGAGTTCCTTGATGTTGGTGTTTACAGAGTTCCTTGATGTTGGTGTTTACAGAGTTCCTTGATGTTGGTGTTTACAGAGTTCCTTGATGTTGGTGTTTACAGAGTTCCTTGATGTTGGTGTTTACAGAGTTCCTTGATGTTGGTGTTTACAGAGTTCCTTGATGTTGATGTTTACAAAGTTCCTTGATGGTAATGTTTACAAAGTTCCTTGATGTTGGTGTTTACAAAGTTTCTTGATGGTGATGTTTACAGAGTTCCTTGATGTTGATGTTTACAAAGTTCCTTGATGTTGATGTTTACAAAGTTCCTTGATGTTGATGTTTACAAAGTCCCTTGATGTTGATGTTTACAAAGTCCCTTGATGTTGATGTTTACAAAGTCCCTTGATGTTGATGTTTACAGAGTCCGTTAATATCTATGTTTACGGAGTCCGTTAAAAAAAAGTTACTTCTTCAGAATCTATGAATATCTCCAACCATTCTCGTCTGTTTATTAGTGTTGTCATCATGGTCCTGATGACTCACACTTTCGGGTGAGATAATTGCAAACAACAAATCATTACAGACGTTGGTGATGCCTTGCTTACTGGCGTAGTTAAGGTAGAGTCTCTTATTTAATTCTGGAGGGGATATCAGGTTTTGTTTTTTATGGTTTAGTCTGATTACACGGGTTAGATAAGTTCTCACATCTCCAATGACCTTCGGGTGTCCAAAAACTCTAATTTCTCCTACGTCATTAATGTCTTCTGGGGATGAGACATTGCCATCACGTCCACCATCGTATCTACCAAGTGCCAGAGGCGGTGTTGTGATGTGGTCCTGTCCCTAAATGGTGTTATTGGTACCTGTCACAGCTGCGTACCTGACAGGAATAATATTTTGGAGGACCCACGCATACAATAAGAACGACCTATATACAGCCTGACGAAGGAGTACCTGAGAAATTTCATGTTACGACACGATTGGATATCAATGTGGTGAGTGACAGGTGCCTCTAGTGTTGGTATGAGTTACAGTGATTAATAGATAGAGTGGGCAAAAAATGTGTCAGGAAAAACAGTGGGTTTTATAAGTGGTGGGTAGATGCGGGCCTCACTGTCAAATAAACAGGCCATCGACCACCACAGTTTGGACAGTAGAAGGTTACAGTCAACTAGCAAAACTCGGCAACACCTGAGTAGTTTTACTGATTCAGAAGCTAAGGGAGATTTGTGTTCTTGTAGGGAGGCAGCAGGTCCTCCTTCAGGGTGGGTTTAGGGAAGCTGAGGGACCTCCAAGGGCACGAGTTGTTATGGGAGGCGGAAGGGCGCTGGCTGGATGCTTAATACACAGGACACCGCATTTGGTGTATCATACTTCCGGTGGTACAGCCCCTTTACCCTCCCTCCCATACTCCCTTCACCCTCACTCCCTTACTCCCTTCACCCTCCCTCCCTCCCCTCCCTTACCTCCTTCACCTTCCCTCCCTTATTCCGTTCACCCTCCCTCCCTCCACCCTCCCTCCCCCCTCCCTTACCTCCTTCACCTCCCCTCCCTTACTCCTTCACCCTCCCTCCCTTACCTCCTTCACCTTTCCTCCCTTACTCCCTTCACCTCCCCTCCCTCCCCTTACCTCCTTCACCTTTCCTCCCTTACTCCCTTCACCATCACTCCCTTACTCCCTTCACCCTCCCTCCCTCCCCCTTACCTCCTTCACCTTTCCTCCTTACTCCCTTCACCATCCCTCCCTTACTCCTTCACCATCACTAAACACGATCTATGTATAACTATAAACCTGAGCACCCCCCCTCCCCTGTGGTCTCGACGCAGACACAGAGGCACCACCAATGTATCACATACCGGAACACTCCCCCCACCCCTTGGTCTCAATTACCCATAGCACCCCCTCCTCCCTCCCCTCCCCTCCCCCTCCCCTCCCCTCCCCTCCCTCCCTCCTCCCCCAGCGCGTGGTGCTACTGGGGAAAAACAGCGTGGGGCGGAGGTCAGCCAGGAACCTGTGAATAATGAGGGCAAGCCAAGGGGCACCAGCCTCACCGTCGTTACCGGGGACTTGACGGAACAGATGGCTGGTCCCCTGTTGTTCCTCTGCTAGCTCCTGTTGGCTCCCGGATGGCTCCTGTTGGGCTCCCTGCTGGACCCATTTTTGGCTTTCGTGCTTGTCTCATTGGTACCCTCCTGCTGCCTCCCTGCTGCCCCCCCTACCTGCTGGCCTCCTGGCTGCCTCCCTGCTGGCCCCCCTTCTGCTCTCCTGCTCAACCCTGAAACAAGAGTTACAGAACACTCCATCCCACTCATCCCACCCATCTCACACACACACACACACACACACACACACACACACAGTCAATCACTGGTGCATGAAGTGTCGTCCTAAAAACTTTGACAGCCACTTCCTGCCATTCACCAGTCATGATAACCCGGTGTGTGTGTGTGTGTGTGTGTGTGTGTGTGTGTGTGTTTTAATCATCCAGGTAGTGAGTCAGTCAAGTGATATTGATTATATGTCTTCTTTACTAACCTCTCTCTTCCTCCTTCAGGATTCTCGTGGCCGGAAGATGCGTCGTTGGCCCTCCTACCAGACCAGTCACGGTGAGTCTCTGCCACCGACCAGCCCACCTTCACCCCGCCCACCTTCACCCCACCCACCTTCACCCCACCCACCCTCGCTCCGCCCTGTCACATCACTTCCTTACACCTTGCCTTGCTCCTCACCTTGAAACTAATTCCTTTTCACACGCACACACACACACACACACACACACACACATACACACATACACACACACACACACACACACTATAACTTTATCTATAACTTATTGAATGTAAATAAATAAATTCATTAATATACGTATTTACCTGATACATTCCCCTTCCTATTATTATTATTATTATTATTATTATTATTACCACTATTATTACCACTATTATTATCTAACTCTTTAATAACGTAACGCGATATAAACCCAACCTCGTCTCAACACTATCATTAACACTCTAACGTATGATAACTGTGACGTGATGTGATTTTAATGACCCCTCTAGGTGATTTAGTGTTTCTCGTTATCCTCAGGGGTGATTAATCTGAGTTTCCAGTTGCCGGATTATCCTCTGGTGGGACGGTGGACGATCAGGGTTAGAGCCAAGAGCCAGGTGGAGGACAAGATCATCCAGGTAGAACATTACTTCAGGCCCAGATTCGAGGTACTAATTTTTTTTTGTTCTTTGTTCTTTGTTATTGTTCCTCTGAGTTGTATAATAATTCCTCGTTCTTTGTTTTTTCTATAGCCTATAATCCTAGTCTGTGTGTGTTGTATGGTCTATAATCCTAGTCTGTGTGTGTTGTATGGTCTATAATCCTAGTCTGTGTGTGTGTTGTATGGTCTATAGTCCTAGTCTGTGTGTGTTCTATGGTCTATAATCCTAGTCTGTGTCTGTTGTATGGTCTATAATCCTAGTCTGTGTGTGTGTTGTATGGTCTATAATCCTAGTCTGTGTGTGTTGTATGGTCTATAATCCTAGTCTGTGTGTTATGGTCTATAATCCTAGTCTGTGTGTGTTGTATGGTCTATAATCCTAGTCTGTGTGTGTGTTCTATGGTCTATAATCCTAGTCTGTGTGTGTGTTCTATGGTCTTTATAATCCCCTGTGTGTTCTATGGTCTATAATCCTAGTCTGTGTGTGTGTTCTATGGTCTATAATCCTAGTCTGTATTGTGTGTTATGGTCTATAATCCTAGTCTGTGTGTGTATGGTCTGGTCTATAATCCTAGTCTGTGTGTGTGTTCCTATGGTCTATAATCCTAGTCTGTGTGTGTTGTATGGTCTATAATCCTAGTCTGTGTGTGTGTTGTATGGTCTGTAATCCCCTAGTCTGTGTGTGTGTTCTATGGTCTATAATCCTAGTCTGTGTGTGTTGTATGGTCTATAATCCTAGTCTGTGTGTGTGTTGTGGTCTATAATCCTAGTCTGTATTGTATTTGTATGGTCTATAATCCTAGTCTGTGTGTGTGTTCTATGGTCTATAATCCTAGTCTGTGTGTGTGTCTATAATCCTGGTCTGTATGGTCTGTAATCCTGGTCTGGGTGTATGTGTTGTATGGTCTATAATCCTGGTCTGTGTGTGTTGTATGGTCTATAATCCTAGTCTGTGTGTGTATTTGTATGGTCTATAATCCTAGTCTGTGTGTGTTGTATGGTCTATAATCCTGTGTGTGTGTGTGTGGTCTATAATCCTATGGTCTATAATCCTAGTCTGTGTGTGTGTTGTGGTCTATAATCCTGAATGTCTAATCCTAGTTGTGTGTGTTGTATGGTCTATAATCCTGGTCTGTGTGTGTTGTATGTCCTATAATCCTGGTCTGTGTGTGTGTTGTATGGTCTATAATCCTAGTCTGTGTGTGTTGTATGGTCTATAATCCTAGTCTGTGTGTGTGTTCTATAATCTAGTCTGTGTATGTTGTATGGTCTATAATCCTAGTCTGTGTGTGTTGTATGGTCTATAATCCTGGTCTGTGTGTGTCTGTGTGTGTTGGTCTATAATCTATAATCCTGGTCTGTGTGTGTGTTGTATGGTCTATAATCCTATGGTCTATAATCCTAGTCTGTGTGTGTGTTGTATGGTCTATAATCCTAGTCTGTGTGTGTTGTATGGTCTATAATCCTGTATGTGTTGTATGGTCTATAATCCTGTCTGTGTGTGTGTTGTATGGTCTGTAATCCCTAGTCTGGGTGTGTGTTGTATGGTCTATAATCCCCTAGTCTGGGTGTGTATTTGTATAGTCTATAATCCTAGTCTGTGTGTGTGTTGTATGGTCTATAATCCTAGTCTGTGTGTGTTGTATGGTCTATATTCCCTGGGTCTGTGTGTGTTGTATGGTCTATAATCCTGGTCTGTGGTATTTGTATGGTCTATAGTCCTGTGTCTATAATCTGTGTGTGTGTTGTATGGTCTATAATCCTAGTCTGTGTGTGTATGTATGGTCTATAATCCTAGTCTGTGTATTATTGTCTGTGTGTGTGTGTTCTATAATCCTAGTCTGTGTGTGTGTTGTATGGTCTATAATCCTAGTCTGTGTGTGGTATTTGTATGGTCTATAATCCTAGTCTGTGTGTGTGTGTTATTATGGTCTATAATCCTAGTCTGTGTGTGTGTTGTATGGTCTATAATCCTAGTCTGTGTGTGTGTATGGTCTATAATCCTAGTCTGTGTGTGTTGTATGGTCTAATCCTAGTCTGTGTGTGTATGGTCTATAATCCTGGTCTGTGTGTGTTTGTATGGTCTATAATCTGGTCTGTGTGTGTTGTATGGTCTGTGTGTGTTGTGGTCTATAATCCTAGTCTGTGTGTGTGTTGTATGCTGTGTGTGTGTTGTATAGTCTATAATCCTAGTCTGTGTGTGTGTTGTATGGTCTATAATCCTAGTCTGTGTGTGTATTTGTATGGTCCTATAATCCTAGTCTGTATTGTGTTGTATAGCCTATAATCCTAGTCTGTGTGTGTGTTGTATGGTCTATAATCCTAGTCTGTGTGTGTTGTATGGTCTATAATCCTAGTCTGTGTGTGTGTATGGTCTATAATCCTAGGTCTATATGGTCTATCCTGGTGTGTGTTGTATGGTCTGTAATCCTAGTCTATGAATCCTAGTCTGTGTGTGTTGTATGGTCTATAATCCTGGTCTGTGTGTTGTATGGTCTATAATCCTAGTCTGTGTGTTGTATAGTTGTGGTCTATAATCCTAGTCTGTGTGTGTTGTATAGTCTATAATCCTCGTCTGTGTGTGTTCTATAGCCTATAATCCTAGTCTGTGTGTTGGTCTATAATCCTAGTCTGGGTGTGTTGTATGGTCTATAATCCTCGTCTGTGTGTGTTCTATAGCCTATAATCCTAGTCTGTGTGTGTGTATGGTCATAATGCTAGTCTGGGTGTGTTGTATGGTCTGTAATCCCTAGTCTGTGTGTGTGTTGTATGGTCTATAATGCTGTGTCTGGGTGTGTTGTATGGTCTATAATCCTCGTCTGTGTGTGTTCTATAGCCTATAATCCTAGTCTGGGGTGTGTTGTATGTGTGTGTTGTATGGTCTGTGTCTATAATCCTCTCGTCTGTGTGTGTTCTATAGTCTAGTCTGTGTGTTGTATAGCCTATAATCCTAGTCTGTGTGTGTTCTATGGTCTATAATCCTAGTCTGGGTGTGTTGTATGGTCTATAATCCTCGTCTGTCTATAGCCTATAATCCTAGTCTGTGTGTGTTGTATGGTCTATAATGCTAGTCTGGGTGTGTTGTATGGTCTATAATCCTAGTCTGTGTGTGTTGTATGGTCTATAATCCTAGTCTGGGTGTGTTGTATGGTCTATAATCCTCGTCTGTGTGTGTTCTATAGCCTATAATCCTAGTCTGTGTGTGTTGTATGGTCTATAATGCTAGTCTGGGTGTGTTGTATGGTCTATAATCCTAGTCTGTGTGTGTTGTATGGTCTATAATGCTAGTCTGTGTGTGTTGTATGGTCTATAATCCTCGTCTGTGTGTGTGTTGTATGGTCTATAGTCCTAGTCTGGGTGTGTTGTATGGTCTATAATCCTCGTCTGTGTGTGTTCTATAGCCTATAATCCTAGTCTGTGTGTGTTCTATGGTCTATAATCCTAGTCTGGGTGTGTTGTATGGTCTATAATCCTAGTCTGGGTGTGTCCTATAGCCTATAATCCTAATCTGTGTATTTAACAATCTTATAATAATCCTTCAGGCTACAGTGTTTCTTTTATCCTTCCATAGCTCTTAGATGTGTGTTAAATCCTTGATGTATTACTGATGTGTGTGTGTGTGTGTGTGTGTGTGTGTGTGTGTGTGTGTGTGTGTGTGTGTGTGTGTGATGGTAGGTTTCTTCACCAGCCTTACGGTCTCTGCATCTGTTAATGTTGTAGATCCTGACTTGACGTTCTGCGCCGGTGCTATATGTTTCGTCAGGCGGTTCTTGAGATGACAATGTTCTTTCTTTCTTTCTTTCTTTCTTTCTTTCTTTCTGTCTTTCTTTTAGCTTTGCAGTCCATAGATCCTCCTTTCTTTCACTTCTATAACTAGTCTCTATAGATCATTTTATTTATAAATCTTGTATTATAACATTGAATTTCTGGGTTCCTTCAAGGTGGCGTTCTTATGGTGTGTTCTTGCTACCTACAGTGTTTTTCCTCAACCTACACACTCACTAGATCAGTTAATGAATTCTTAACTACCTTATTCCTGACCTTCACTTGGCCGTTCTCCAGGTGTTCGTTCGACTCCCGCTGACGGTGCAGACGTCGGCGGAGTACGTGGAGGGCGTGGTGGTGGCCAACATGACCAACTGGAGGTACGTGCAGGGCAACTGTACCCTCAAGCTGCAGTTTGCCAGACACGACGATGACCAACCCATCCCCGAGCACTTTACGGACGCCCATGTGGAGTTCGTCCGTGTGGTGAGTTGACGTTGAAGGAGGGAGTGAGAGAAGGAGGGAAGCAAGGAGGGAGGGAGGGGGAGGTAGGGTAGGAGGGAGGTAGAGGGAGGTCGGAGGGTATAGTTACATATAGAGCTTAGCAAGGAGACAGAAAGGGTGACATATACATACATACATACATACATACATACATACATACATACATACATACATAGAATAAAATATATATATAGGGAGACGTCGGATATGGAGGATGCAGGCCTAACTAATGCAACGTTTAGGAAGTTACTAACTGCCGTAAAGCTTGATGGCTGTTGCTGGTATTGCCCTGGCTGCATAGTCAAGGTGAATGAAGCGATTGCAATCCATAAGGGAACGAGTTCTCTAGGGACGAAAATAGATGAAGCTGGTTGACAAACTGGAGCAAGTTGAGAAAGAGATCCTTGCTAAGACTGAGGAAGTAGCTGATAGAATGGAGGTGGTTGCTAAGAGGAGTTATGCTGACGTATTAGGAGGGCCACGGGGGGGGGACGGAGAGTAATGCAGAATCAGTACAGGTTCTACAGCAGATTGGGACTCTGAAAAAGTGTGTCGAAGAAATGAAAATTAACGCACCGACTGTTAGGGGAGAGGAGGAACACCAGGAACGGCTCCAGCGCAGGAACAATGTAATAGTTTTTGGAGTCCCAGAGAGCCAGGCAGAGGGAACTGTGAGTAAGGAAACACACGACAAGGTGCTGTTTCAAAATATTTGCACAGAGGTTCTGAAGATTCCAGCAACCCCTCAGGATGTGAGGAGACTGGGACAAAAGCAGGGGGCTAAGCCTCGCCCCCTCAGGATCACACTAGGGAGTGAGGAGGAGAAATGGCAAGTTATCCGGCAGGCAAAAAACTTAGCAAGGAGCGAGGCATTTCGGGATGTATTTATTCACCCAGACCGCACGGTAATGCAGAGGGAACAGCACAAGAAGCTCCTGCTGGACTTGAAGCAGAAGAGGGAGGAGTCGAGGAGGAACGGGGACAGGTGCACATGGGTTATACTCAGGGGGAGGGTAGTGGAAACAAGTGTGCCGACACAGGGCCAGGGGGCAGCAGTGCACCCTCCACCCACTCAACCCCCCACCCGGGAGGCGGCACCAGCTCAGCCTACCGGACAGGAGGGAACGAGCGCCGTGTAAACAATGACATTTTTAACCACACCCTGCAAAATACAGTGTACTTAGCAAATGCTGCAGCTTCTGAGAATGTGGGGGGAGCGGGTTTATTACTAAGAGCAGAGACGTTACCGAGAACAAATTCTGGCTTGAATGTCATGTACACTAATACCGACACGTTCCTTGATAAGAGGGAGGAGTTTGAAACACTACTAAAAGTACACCAACCAGATATTGTAGGAGTTGTAGAACTGTTGTACAAGAACAGGAGAATCGACCCAGAGGAATGTGAGTTCAGTATTGCTGGATATGACTCATTTACGAACCTAACTCAAGAATCCTGCAGGAGGGGTGTGGTTATCTACGCTAGGCAAGACCTTAGAGCCAGCCAGGCGAGGGTACAGGGAGAGGATGTTTTTGAAGAGTCCAAGTGGTGTAAAATTAAATTAAAGGGAGGGGACTTACTTATCGTCGGGTGTATCTACAGATCCCCGAACTGTGGCCCACTAAATCAAAGGAACTTAAGAACCTTAATAAACAATGCGGCGATGCTCAACCCCAGCCACCTCCTTATCATGGGGGACTTTAACTATGGCGACATCGACTGGAGAAACGAGTCAACCCCGAATGACTTGAATAATCCTGCTACTCTTTTTGTAGAAACTCTGAGAGATAATTTTCTGTTCCAACATGTGAGAGACCCGACACATTACAGAGGGGAACAAACACCCAAGCCACTTGACCTCATCATAACAAACGAGGAGGGTATGGTGGCCAAACTGGAACACCTTGCCCCAGTTGGCACCAGTCACCATACAGTGTTGTCATTCAGATTTAACTGTTACCTAGTTCAAGATAAGGCCAGGCCAAGGTGCAAATATTACAAGGGAAATTACAATGGGATGAGGGAAGAGATGAGGGGTATCAACTGGCCTGACTTATTAAGGTACAAGAACGCAGACACTACGCTGAATATCATAACTAGTAAAATGACCCATTTGATCGATAAATATATACCCAAGACCAAACCCAGTGCTTCTAGGAATACGAGGGGATCCCTACACATGAACCATGCGGCGGTCGACAAAATTAAGAAGAAAACCCAGAAATTCAAGACGTGGGTTGGGTCAAACGATGAGCAAGACAGGAGGATGTATGCAAGAGCCAGAAACCAAGCAAAGATAGAGTGTAGGAGGGCTGAAAAGGAGTTCCAAAGGCTGGTTGCACGCGAGGTCAAGTCAAACCCAAAGGCGTTTTACCGCTATGCAAAGTCGAAATTGAAAACGCGAGTAGGAGTATCAGACCTGAGGCTTGAAGATGGTAGTTACGCAGATTCTGACCAGGATAAAGCTGAGGCATTGAACAGCTTCTTTTCCTCAGTGTTCACAAGAGAGGATGCAACTAACCTTCCTGCGTTTGAGGACAGACGGTTCGACACAGCACTGACCCACATTGTGTTCACAGAAGAGGGTATTAGAAATAAACTGTCCAGGCTAAAGGTCCATAAGAGTCCTGGACCTGACATGGTGCATCCTAGAGTGCTAAGGGAGCTGTGCAACGAGCTTGCAGAGCCCCTGAAGATTCTGTTTTGTAAATGCCTGGATGAACAAATGGTCCCCAGTGAATGGAAAGTGGCTTATGTGAGTCCTATCTTCAAGAAGGGCGATAGGCACTCCACGAACAACTATAGACCGGTGAGCCTGACCAGCATAATATGTAAAGTACTTGAGAGTATTATCAGAGATGCAGCGATGGAACATCTACTACGAAACAACCTTGTAAAAGATTGCCAACACGGTTTTATGCCGGGGCGCTCTTGCTTGACACAATTGCTCAAGGTATTGGATATTTGGACCCATATTCTAGAACGGGGTGGTAATATCGACAATATTTACCTAGATTTTGCCAAGGCTTTCGACAGTGTACCCCACGAAAGGCTGAAAATCAAACTGGAAGGGTACGGAATTCGGGGAAATGTCCTAGCGTGGATAGAAGACTTTCTACATGACCGCAAGCAATGTGTGGTGATTAATGGCACGAAATCGTCATCTGTACCTGTAACAAGTGGGGTACCGCAGGGTAGTGTATTGGGCCCGCTGTTGTTTGTTTGTTTCATAAATGATATGCCTGACGTTGTACACTCCTCCATACAAATGTTTGCCGATGACGCCAAGTTATTTCGGGAAATTAAGAACCAAGCGGACTGTGAAGAGCTGCAGAAGGACCTCTGTGGGCTCCAGGAATGGTCGAAGGAATGGCTGCTGAGATTCAATGTCACGAAGTGTAAGAGGATGCACCTGGGGCGTACCAACGGTAAGGAGGCGTACCATATGTCCCAACGGGATGAAGAAAATGTACTAGTTGAGACTGTGTGTGAGAAGGACCTAGGTGTGTATGTTGACAATGAGCTGAAGTTCTCGGGCCATTGTGAGAAGAAGGTAAATCAGGCAAATAAATTATTGGGTCTTATAAGAAGGTCGTTCAGATATCTAGACGGTCCGTCCCTCGTGACGATCTTCAGGAGTGAAGTGCTTCCCCATCTGGAGTACTGTCACCCCATCTGGTCCCCGAGATATGCTAGGGACTGTCAGTTGGTTGAAAATGTTCAAAGGAGGGCCACCAAACTGGTGCCTGCACTTCGGCATCTCAGCTACCCTGAGAGATTGGATCGCATGAACTTGCCTAGCTTATACTACAGACGGGCAAGGGGGGACCTAGTTGAGGTGTATAAGCATCTCAAGGGGCACTACTCAGTTGAGTGTCCTTACTTGGAGCTGGCGGACGCTCGCCCCACAAGGGGTCACAGCTCAAGATTGAAGAAGCCGCAAGTCCAGAAAACCGTGAGGGCAAACTTTTTCGGAGTGAGGGTTGTAAACTCTTGGAACAATCTACCAGAGAGTGTTGTGACGGCACCAAGTGTGAGCTCTTTCAAGAGAAGACTTGACCAACACTGGAGCGGGTTCAGGTACATTCAGGAGCCGGTGCATGCCCAGTATTTGCCAACAGTGCGTGACAGAGACGTGACCGATCGCCCAAGCGGCTAACAAGCCGATCAGTGGCGAAGAGGATAAAAGTAAAGAAGTATATATTGTTTAAGTTAAGTGTGTACAAGAGTTGATAATGGCTGTGTTTTCTTAGTATTTATTTTTTTAAGTTTTATTTAAATTTAACTTAAGAGATAATATTTTTGTTTTTGTTTGCATGTTTACTGTGTTTATCTTCTGGAGCTTTTTGATAATTTTATGTAGTAATTTTTCTTTGTTTTTCTGTCTGTGTCTGTCTGTCTTTCTGTCTGTTTAGCTCTTTTTTTCCAAATAATCTCTCTCTCTCTCTCTCTCTCTCTCTCTCCTCACCATCAAGATCTAAATCATCCCATATTCCAATACACATTTCTACTCACCACCACCACTAACCAGCCCTCACCACCACCACCACCACCACTACCACCACCACTAATCCAGCCCTCACCACCACCACCACTCGGTTTCACACCACCACCACTCAACCAGCCTCACCTCACCACCACTGCTCACTACCACCACCACTAACCAGCCCTCACCACCTCACCACACCAATGCCACCACCACCACCAACCAGCCTCACCACCACCTCACCAACCAGCCTCACCACCACCACCACCAGCCCCCACCACCACCACTAACCAGCCTCACCACCACCACCACCAGCTCACCATCACCACTAACTGTGCCTCACCACCACCACTAAATCCAGCCCTCACCACCACCACTAACCAGCCTCACCACCACTAACAACCATCCTCACCACCACCACTAACCATCCCTCACCACCACCACTAACCAGCTCCTCACCACCGCTACCACCACTAACCAGCCCTCACCACCACCACTAACCAGCCCTCACCACCACCACCACCACTAACCAGCCCTCTCCATCTTTCAGTTCAAAGGTTCCCACGCCTTCAAGCTGCCCCTGTCGACGGTCCGTTATATGCTTGGTGCTGGGACTAATGACGAGAACCTGAAAGGCGTGAGCGTGCGCGTGTGGGCTACAGTGGGCGACACCTTCAGGTGGTGGGTGCAGGAGGGGTGGGCCATCGCCAGGCTGGTGAAGGAGGAGGCGAAGGTCACATTCTTGGGCGACCAGCCTCTTATCTTCAGGCCAGGCATGCCTATTACCATCCACGTGAGTACTGGTGCCTGGCCATGTGACACCTGTGGTGCCTGGCCATGTGGGTACTGGTGCCTGGCCATGTGACACCTGTGGTACCTGGCCATGTGACACCTGTGGTACCTCGCCATGTGACACCTGTGGTACCTGGCCATGTGACACCTGTGGTACCTGGCCATGTGACACCTGTGGTACCTGCCCATGTGACACCTATAGTGATAGACAAGGATAGTGACCATAGTGGTAACATACATCTTCACCTGTGACGAGTTACCTGAGAGTAGGAGGGAGAGAGAGAGTGGGAGGAAGGAAGGGTGGGAGGGAGAGATAAGAAAAGTGGGAAAGCGGGAGTAAGAGTAGAGCCAAAGGTGTGGTGGGAAAGTGAGAGGGAAAGGGAGTGGGATGCAGGGAGAGTGAAAGAAAATGAGTATAAGGGAGGGATAGTGAGACAAAGATGGAGGAAGGAAGGGGGAAAAGGAAGAAGAGAAGGGCGGGAGGAGAAGGTATATTCCAGGCTATGCAGGGAGAGAGAGAGAGAGAGAGAGAGAGAGAGAGAGAGAGAGAGAGAGAGAGGACTATCTCTACTGTGTATGGTGGTGAAAATTGGTCAACAATGTGACCAGCAAAAAGGTTTATCTTTTGCAGTATACCTCTGACGACCCTGTGTGTGTGTGTGTGTCACGTGTCTGTCTATGTTAATTACTGACTTACCTGAGCTTATTACTGACATACCTGTATTAATGACTGACTTACCTGTATTAATGACTGACTTACCTGTGTTGATTACTGTCTTACCTGTGTTGATTACTGTCTTATTTGTATTAATGACTGACTTACCTGTGTTGATTACTGACTTACCTGTGTTGATTACTGACTTACCTGTGTTGATTACTGACTTACCTGTGTTGATTACTGACTTACCTGTATTAATGACTGACTTACCTGTGTTGATTACTGACTTACCTGTGTTGATTACTGACTTACCTGTGTTGATTACTGACTTACCTGTGTTGATTACTGTCTTACCTGTGTTGATTACTGACATACCTGTATTAATGACTGACTTACCTGTGTTGATTACTGTCTTACCTGTGTCTCTGGTCCAGGTCCTCACGTCATACCAGGACGACCATCCGCTGGGGGAGGAGGAACTTCAGAATGCTCGACTCAGTGTGGTCATGACAGCCTCTGGACAGAGCACAAAGGTGGGTGTCCTTCTGTATGAGAGAGAGAGAGAGAGAGAGAGAGAGAGAGAGAGAGAGAGAGAGAGAGAGAGAGAGAGAGAGAGAGAGAGAGAGAGATTTACCATCACCATCTAGATACATACACCACCTGTACTGGCCACTCTCACCACCTGGGAATTCGTCTCTTACAGGTGGATCAGGTGGACGTGAGCGGGTGGAAGTTGCAGGAGGCGGCGGGTGTGGCGGAGATCTCCTTCGACCTTCCTGAGGGAGCAATGAGCCTCAGGGTAGACGCCAGGTAAAGTTCCTCCTCATTAGTCACCTGGATACCATAACTCACCTCAGAGACGGATGATTTATTCGGAAATATAAAATGTATTTAGATCACGTGAGGATTAGGTTCTCCCGGTACCACAGTTTTGTAATTTAAGTCTGTCCCGGTACCACAGTTCTGTAGTCTAACTCTCTCCCGGTACCACAGTTCTGTAGTCTAACTCTCTCCCGGTACCACAGTTCTGTAGTCTAACTCTCTCCCGGTACCACAGTTCTGTAGTCTAACTCTCTCCCGGTACCACAGTTCTGTAGTCTAACTCTCTCCGTACCACAGTTCTGTAGTCTAACTACCACAGTTCTCCCGGTACCACAGTTCTGTAGTGTACTCTCCAGTTCTGTAGTCTAACTCTCCCGGTACCACAGTTCTGTAGTCTAACTCTCTCCCGGCACCACAGTTCTGTAGTCTTAACTCTCTCCCAGTACCACAGTTCTGTAGTCTAACTCTCTCCCGGTACCACTGTAGTCTAACTGTAGTTCTGTAATCCCTCCCGGTACCACAGTTCTGTAGTCTAACTCTCTCCCAGTACCACAGTTCTGTAGTCTTAACTCTCTCCCAGTACCACAGTTCTGTAGTCTTAACTCTCTCCCAGTACCACAGTTCTGTAGTCTTAACTCTCTCCCAGTACCACAGTTCTGTAGTCTAACTCTCTCCCAGTACCACAGTTCTGTAGTCTAACTCTCTCCCGGTACCACAGTTCTGTAGTCTAACTCTCTCTCGGTACCACAGCCTGACCACCAGTAGCGGGCTGACAGCGGGCGCCAGACTGCTGGGGGTGGTACAACACTCACCCAGGGACCGACACCTTCAGATAGAGACATCCACCCCTGACGCCAGCCCAGGGGAGTTCATCACTTTACACGTCAGGAACAACTTTTACATGGAGCACTTTAATTATGTGGTGAGTCTTGTCTTGTGTGGTGAGTCTTGTGGTGAGTCTTGCCTTGTGTGGTGAGTCTTGTGGTGAGTCTTGTGTTGTGTGGTGAGTCTTGTGGTGTGTGGTGAGTCTTGTGGTGTGTGGTGAGTCTTGTGTTGTGTGGTGAGTCTTGTGGTGTGTGGTGAGTCTTGTGTTGTGTGGTGAGTCTTGTGGTGTGTGGTGAGTCTTAGGTGTGTGGTGAGTCTTGTGGTGTGTGTGGTGAGTCTTGTGTTGTGTGGTGAGTCTTGTGGTGTGTGTGAGTCTTGTGTTGTGTGGTGAGTCTTGTGGTGAGTCTTGTGTTGTGTCATGAGTCTTGTGTTGTGTGGTGAGTCTTGTGTTGTGTGGTGAGTCTTGTGTTGTGTGTGAGTCTAGTGGTGTGTGGTGAGTCTTGTGGTGTGTGGTGAGTCTTGTGTTGAGTCTTGGTTGTGTCATGAGTCTTGTATTGTGTGTGGTGAGTCTTGTGTTGTGTGGTGAGTCTTGTGTTGAGTGGTGAGTCTTGTGTTGAGTCTTGTGTTGTGTCATGAGTCTTGTATTGTGTGGTGAGTCTTGTGTTGTGTGGTGAGTCTTGTGGTGTGTGTGGTGAGTCTTGTGTTGTGTGAGTCTTGTGTTGAGTCTTGTGTTGTGTCATGAGTCTTGTATTGTGGTGAGTCTTGTGTTGTGTGGTGAGTCTTGTGGTGTGTGTGTGAGTCTTGTATTGTGTGGTGAGTCTTGTGTTGTGTGGTGAGTCTTGTGTTGTGTGGTGAGTCTTGTGGGTGAGTCTTGTATTGTGTGGTGAGTCTTGTGTTGTGTGGTGAGTCTTGTGTTGTGTGGTGAGTCTTGTGTTGAGTCTTGTGTTGTGTCATGAGTCTTGTGTTGTGTGGTGAGTCTTGTGGTGAGTCTTGTGTTGTGTGGTGAGTCTTGTGATGTGTGTGAGTCTTGTGTAGTGTGGTGAGTCTTGTGTTGTGTGGTGAGTCTTGTGTTGAGTCTTGTGTTGTGTGGTGAGTCTTGTGGTGAGTCTTGTGTTGTGTGGTGAGTCTTGTGTTGTGTGGTGAGTCTTGTGTTGTGTGGTGAGGTGAGTCTTGTGTTGTGTGGTGAGTCTTGTGGTGAGTCTTGTGTTGTGTGGTGAGTCTTGTGTTGTGTGGTGAGTCTTGTGCTGTGTGGTGAGTCTTGTGTTGTGTGGTGAGTCTTGTGGTGAGTCTTGTGGTCTGTTGGTGGTTAAGTATGTGTGTCTATTGTATTGTGTTGGGGGTTAAATGTGTTGTGTTGTATTGTATTATCCCAGGGGTCACAATTACTCCTCTCAGATGTCATATAAAACCAGATGTTTATAATCCCTCCTCCTCCTCCCCCTTTACAGGTGTTGTCACAGGGTGTGGTGATCTATAACGGGAGGGAACCTATACTTGACCACTCCATCCCCACCGTCACTACCTTCTCCCTCCCTGCCTCGACCGATATGTCCCCGGCGGCCAACATCCTAGTCTGGGTGGTGACTCAGGACGGTCAGCTCGTCTCTCACGCCTTGCTGGTGCCCGTCGACCCTCTGGGACGACACAAGGTAAGGAGACGACGGGGATAGACGGAGAGATGGTAGATGGGAAAGATACGAGTTCTGTTCTGTAGATGGTAGAGATACGAGTTCTGTTCTGTAGATGGGAGAGATACGAGTTCTGTTCTGTAGATGGGAGAGATACGAGTTCTGTTCTGTAGATGGGAGAGATACGAGTTCTGTTCTGTAGATGGGAGAGATACGAGTTCTGTTCTTGTGATGGGAGAGATACGAGTTCTGTTCTGTAGATGGGAGAGAAACGAGTTCTGTTCTGTAGATGGGAGAGATACGAGTTCTGTTCTGTAGATGGTAAATGGGAGAGATACGAGTTCTGTTCTGTAGATGGGAGAGATACGAGTTCTGTTCTGTAGATGGGAGAGATACGAGTTCTGTTCTGTAGATGGTAGAGATACGAGTTCTGTTCTGTAGATGGGAGAGATACGAGTTCTGTTCTGTAGATGGTAGAGATACGAGTTCTGTTCTGTAGATGGGAGAGATACGAGTTCTGTTCTGTAGATGGTAGAGATACGAGTTCTGTTCTGTAGATGGTAGAGATACGAGTTCTGTTCTGTAGATGGGAGAGATACGAGTTCTGTTCTGTAGATGGTAGATGGGATTGCATAAGAGGTGAATAGTAGATATGATTAGACAAGACGAGAGGTAGATTAATTACCAGTGTGGAATAAGAAGATAAAGTAAAAAAAAGTTGATAGTAGATGTGGAACAGATAGACAGAAGAAATGGAATAAATAGACTTAATAGACGGTAAAAGGTATATAGCTGTCAGATGAGCCAAACAGGTAAATAAACACGCCTCCCTCTCCTCTTAATTAACAGGTAGGCATCAGGTGGAACGAACACAAGGACCACTCTGGCGGGTCAGTAGAGATGAAGATGTTGGGGGAGACGGGCGCGTTCTTCGCCGTCTCGTCTGTGTGGGAGGAGACGCACCACATGGACACCGGCCACGAGTTAGACGCCTCCCGGGTCCTCCACCACATGCTGCAGCTGGAGACGAACGACACCGTGTACGCCAGGCGGAGCAATGTCACTGTGCCTCACATCCGTCGGGCGGCTACTAGGTGAGTCCTCCTTCTCTCCTTTCTCCTCTCTCCTGTTTGTTTGTCCTTCCTTGTTATTCTCCCCGTTTCTTCTTTTTCTTCTTCTTTATTGTCTGCAGTTTCTTATAATTGTCTTCGTTCTTTTGTTTCTTAACTCGTCATCTGTCACGGTGTTGTTGTTGTCCAGGTCACGTGACGGGGCCGGAGCCAAGGTGTCGCTCTACCCTACAGCCATGGCTGGACCAGACGCCCCCTCCACTTTCAACTTCAGTGACCTCCTCGTGCTGACCGATGCTGACCTCTTCTACCATCCTCACCACGCGTCAGGTGAGGCTCCCTCCCTCCCTCCCTCCCTACTCTCTTACCTGGACTCTTGATAATGATAACGACATTAATATTAATGTAGTTACTGTTATCAACATTATATATCTCCTTATTTTGTCTTCACTGCGTCATATGTACATTCACACATTCAATGCTTTCTTTTATGTCGACAGACTCACCTGACTGTGCTACCTGGCAATTCAAGTGTCTGACTGGCAGCTGCTACAATCACGAAGAACGTTGTGACGGACTCTACCAGTGCCCTGACCACTCTGACGAGGCAGGATGTAAGTTACGGTGCCACCAAGTGTTGTGTTTACCTTCACTCATGCTATCAACTGTCTTTTGTTTTAACACTTGGTACTTATAATATCGACTGTCTTTTATTTTGCTGTAAGATACATATGCTATTAATACCTACGTCACTTATATACTGGTTCTCCCATAATCATTATGCCCCTCCGTAGTTCACTTAATGCTAATGACATGGTATTAGTGATGAACAGAATTACTATTAGGGCATATTAAAGGTTGGAGCCAACTTGACCTACTGTACCTCTCCTCCCTTCGTCTGTAGGTCCCGTGAATGTCGACCCTCTCCGGGAGTTCCGCATCAAGCGCCTGAGTCGTCTCCACCGCTTCTACGACCCAGACCACGGTGACTGGGCGTGGCTGGATATCAGAGGCGTAGGTACCGAGATCCAGGTGTTCCCTATCCCGAAGAGGCCGCAGACGTGGGTCGTGTCCATGTTCGCTGTCGGTAAGAAGATGGGACTCGGCCTACTGCAGGAGAAGATACAGGTGAGTGAGAGGAGGGAAAAGGTGTGGGTGAGGAGAGGGACAGGTGTAGGTGGGGGGAAGAACAGGTGTGAGTGAGGAGAGGGACAGGTGTAGGTTGGGGGGAAGAACAGGTGTGAGTGAGGAGAGGGAGAGGGATAGGTGTAGGTGGGGGGAAGGATAGGTGTGAGTGAGGAGAAGGACAGGTGTAGTTGGTGGGAAGAACAGGTGTGAGTGAGGAGAGGGAGAGGGATAGGTGTAGGTGGGGGGAAGGACAGGTGTGAGTGAGGGGAAGGACAGGTGTGAGTTAGATTAGGTTAGATTAAGTCAGGTATAGTGATAATCTACGGTGCGGGCGACCCAAGTTCCACAACCCTCTGGGTACGATGATTTAATTTATCCCCTTGAGTAAGGTAACTTTAATCCCTGGGGTACGATGATGACTTTATCCATTGAGTACAATAACTTAAAGTCTCAAAACAATGACTTAATTTTTTTCAAGTACGATGTTAACCCTTAGAGTACATTGGATATTATTATTATTATTATTATTATTATTATTATTATTATTATTATTATTATTATTATTATTATTATTATTATTATTATTATTATTATTATTATTACTACTACTATCATTATTCCATTGTTATCATGCCATTATTACCAGTATGTCATTTCAAATAATAATAATAATAATAATAATAATAATAATAAGAGCACTAACCACCATTATCATTACACTCCCTCTAGTTCGACTCGGCTGGACCATTCGTGTTGACACTGGAAGGCCCATCTGTAGTTAGACAGTGGGAGCAGGTAGGTCTGAGGGCGTGTGTGTTCAACTTCCACGGCAGTAAGGTGGGCGTGATGGTCACCCTGCCTAACTCGGACGACTACCGCTCCGTGTTGGTGGAGGAGAACGGCGCGGTGACCTCTTACAAACCCAGGACGGCGTCGGGGGATCATCAGCATGTTGTATGGGTGAGTGTGTGTGCTCTCTCTCTCTCTCTCTCTCTCTCTCTCTCTCTCTCTCTCTCTACTGTGCTTATGTATATAATTTTTCACATATGTATATCAAGGTAAATTATAGTGTTTATTTCTGTTCTTAAATATTTACAGATTAAATCATTCTCCCAAAAGAGTTATTTTTTCCTTTACTTGATATTGTTTATTTTAATTTTATATATCTCGGTCACCCAACCTCCCTTATCTCGGTCACCTAACCTCCCTTATCTCGGTCACCCAACCTCCCTTATCTCGGTCACCTAACCTCCCTTATCTCGGTCACCCAACCTCCCTTATCTCGGTCACCTAACCTCCCTTATCTCGGTCACCCAACCTCCCTTATCTCGGTCACCTATCTCGGTCACCTAACCTCCCTTATCTCGGTCACCCAACCTCCTTATCTCGGTCACCTAACTCCTTATCTCGGTCACCTAACCTCCCTTATCTCGGTCACCTAACCTCCCTTATCTCGGTCACCTAACCTCCCTTATCTCGGTCACCCAACTAACCCAACCTATCTCGGTCACCTAACCTCCCTTATCTCGGTCACCTAACCTCCCTCTCGGTCACCCAACCTCCCTTATCTCGGTCACCTAACCTCCCTTATCTCGGTCACCTAACCTCCCTTATCTCGGTCACCTAACCTCCCTTATCTCGGTCACCTAACCTCCCTTATCTCGGTCACCTAACCTCCCTTATCTCGGTCACCCAACCTCCCTTATCTCGGTCACCTAACCTCCCTTATCTCGGTCACCTAACCTCCCTTATCTCGGTCACCTAACCTCCCTTATCTCGGTCACCTAACCTCCCTTATCTCGGTCACCTAACCTCCCTTATCTCGGTCACCTAACCTCCCTTATCTCGGTCACCTAACCTCCCTTATCTCGGTCACCCAACCTCCCTTATCTCGGTCACCTAACCTCCCTTATCTCGGTCACCTAACCTCCCTTATCTCGGTCACCTAACCTCCCTTATCTCGGTCACCTAACCTCCCTTATCTCGGTCACCTAACCTCCCTTATCTCGGTCACCTAACCTCCCTTATCTCGGTCACCTAACCTCCCTTATCTCGGTCACCCAACCTCCCTTATCTCGGTCACCTAACCTCCCTTATCTCGGTCACCTAACCTCCCTTATCTCGGTCACCTAACCTCCCTTATCTCGGTCACCTAACCTCCCTTATCTCGGTCACCTAACCTCCCTTATCTCGGTCACCTAACCTCCCTTATCTCGGTCACCTAACCTCCCTTATCTCGGTCACCCAACCTCCCTTATCTCGGTCACCTAACCTCCCTTATCTCGGTCACCTAACCTCCCTTATCTCGGTCACCTAACCTCCCTTATCTCGGTCACCTAACCTCCCTTATCTCGGTCACCTAACCTCCCTTATCTCGGTCACCTAACCTCCCTTATCTCGGTCACCTAACCTCCCTTATCTCGGTCACCCAACCTCCTTATCGGTCGTCACCTAACCTCCTTATCTCGGTCACCTAACCTCCCTTATCTCGGTCACCTAACCTCCCTTATCTCAGTCACCTAACCTCCCTTATCTCGGTCACCTAACCTCCCTTATCTCAGTCACCTAACCTCCCTTATCTCGGACAGCTTGAGCCAGGAGAGTCCCGTGACGTCCACATCCCCATTGTGTTCACGAGGAAGGGTCAGGTCGAAGTCACTGTCCAGGGCTCCACCATGATGCAGAAAGACTCCGACACGATCACTATTGATGTCCTGCCTGAGGTGAGTCCCTGAAGGGTATTTGGGGTCCTGTGTGTTGGGGATAAGAGAGGGAGGAGAGGATAGAGAGGGAGAGGGAAGGGTAGAGAGGGAGGGAAGGGTAGAGAGGGAGGGGGAAGGGAGAAGGGGAGGGGGAAGGGTAGAGAGGGAGGGGGAAGGGTAGAGAGGGAGGGAAGGGTAGAGAGGGAGGGAAGGGTGGAGAGGGAGGGGAAAGGTAGAGAGAGAGGGAAAGATAGAGAGGGAGAAAGCGAGAGATAGACAGAGGGAGATATTTATGTGAGGAAGAGACATATTTCAAAGCTTCCAATACGAGATCTTCAAGAAAAACAGAGGAATTTCAAAACTCCAAAAATATATCTAGGTTAGGTTAGGTCAGGTCAGGTCAGGTTAGGTTAGGTTAGGATACAACTGTGACTCATTTGACCTTCACTTCTCTCGCTTGCCGCCAGGGTGTGACCATCGGGAAACACACCTCCATCTTGCTGGATCTGAAAAACAGGGCGCTGGTGTATGACTTCCTTGACATAGAGCTGGACGAGTCACCCATCATCCCTTACTCCCTCAAGCGTCGCTACATCTACGACACTCCCACCGGCCACATCTCTATCACCGGTGAGTCACACACTCCTACACCTGGCTACTCTACAGTACGCAACATCACCGCAGTTATCCACCCGTTGACCAACATGTTCACATTTTAGTTTCTGGTGTGTATTAACTCGCAGGTGACGTGGTGGGTCCAGCGTTCCCTGAGGTACCTGTTGGGAGCGACTCACTCCTGGGGCTGGAGGTTATGGGGGCGGAGACGGCAGCCTTCAACTTTGCCTCTAACCTGTGGTCACTCCACTACCTGCGTCTCACTAACCAGATCAAACCCGGCATCGTCTATCAGGTGAGTATCGAGCCCGGTGATCTCCCGTGCAACCGATCTCACCATCAATGTAAGGGCAGAGTGTCGTTAATAACAAGAGAGTAAGAATTTCTCACCCACCTCCTGTTGCAGGTGTTGACGGCGGTGAACGTGCAGTACGCTGCCTTGGCTCGCTACCAGGACGAGGACGGAGCCTTCAGAATGTGGCCGGAATCTGAACCGAGTGTGTGGCTCACTGCTTACTCCCTCAAGACGCTGTGGCTCGCCAACTTCCAGGTGTGTGTGTGTGTGAGCCCAAGTACTAAAACTAAGCCCACTAACCATTTATTTTTCAGGCAACGTGAACTAAAATAACCTTTATCAACTATCTTGTGATAGATTTGGTTAGTGTTGGTTTGGTTTGACTGGTTCATTTCGTCTTTTGAAAACAATAAATAATGATTCGTCGATCCATTTCGAAGGCACGATTATTCGATAACTCGGTAGTATTTCTTTTTAATATAGTAAGACCTTCAAAGTTCTATGCCATAGGAGAAAACGGGCCATTATATATAAGGCGGATGACTCACATATTTTGTCAACTTATTTCCCTAATGACTACCCACAAACCTACTTAACCTCTCAATTGACTCCAGGTTAGTGTTATCAGTTTGTACATGTATCTAATGTCTTATATTATTGTTATAATGGATTATCTTTAGCAAAATTATACTACAATAAAAAACAGTAGAAAACCCTTTAATGTATATTTCGTAACCGGACAGTTGTAGAAAGTGGACTAAGCTTTTTGTTGGCTTAATAATTACCAAGACCTCCCACACTGCCAGGACTGGGAGAACCTCATCTTCATTGACCCCATCATCATCAACAAGGCGGCGGAGTGGATCCTCAACTACCAGACACCTATGGGCGCCTTCACCGAGACTCCCAACTACACCCACCCGCTGGACTCCAAGACCAACCCCACGGTCAGTAGTCTACCCGGGCACCAATTTACACTCGACCGTCCGTTCATTATCATGCTCCAACCAAGCTTCCCTGTGGACTGAGCCATGACATTCCAGCATAGAGCGCTCATTGTTTCTACCTAGATCTTACATGTAAAAAAAGGGAGGAAATGTAATTTGCATCCTTGGATTACTTGTTTAGATTTTCGATTTGCGACCTTCGAAGGACTCCTTCAACGTTAACATCCTGTGTCCTGTGGAGTATCCTGAGGAATGCTCAAGTATACAGTACCTTTCAGAATTTGAATTTTGCCGTGGACAACAGCTAGTTTATTGTGCACACCTTACTCAAGCTGTGAGCAGTAGCGCAAAAAGGATTATAGAATAGAGGCTACAAAGGGTGTTTATCGGATCTCAGTGATTATCATAATATGGCATTGAATGTTATAGAGTATTTACAGTACGTTCAGATAGCGCGTGTGTGTATGTATGTGTGTATCAGACGCTTTTAGTGGATCTGCTGGCCTGGAAATCATTACCAAGCTAATTTAATCACGCAGAAAAATTCCGGTGTTTTGGGGAAGAACCAAATATCTTTCAAATGCCCAAATTGATGTAAATAATCCAGATCAGAAGTTTAAAAATTGGCATGACACTAATTTCTTAACCTTGGGGACACGGCTTTAGAAGTACATGGTACTTCTTTATACAAAACAAACCTCAATGTCTCTGGTATATATTTACAAAGTGTTCAGTACAACTTATATGACGATTCAAAGCTTTTATTACAGTCGTCATCAGATGTTGACTTGTCTGAGTTAAGTTCCCAGGTGAGCAGAGTAAAGGAATTTGAAGTGAACAGAGCCATCCATAGTGTCTAATGAAGCATCACCATAAGAACCTCCACCAGAGATTATTTCACCTTAAGTTTAACCTAACCTAACCTCCCCCCCCCCCAAGAGCGTTAGGGTGGTTAATCTTTGGGTGAAATAAGCTGGGGTGGATATTCTTCAGGTGATCTTAAACTTTTGGCTCTTGGTTGAAATCTTATTTATGTTTATGGTTCCTATTTGTCGTCTCTTTTTCTCCTTTAACTGGACGGAAAAAGAGAAGAGTTTCAGTGCTGCCATCTTGTGTCGTGGTGAGGAATTTATATATTTAGTCTCAGCTACACTTAGGGGAGAAAATTAAACGTACGTGTCTTTCAGAAACTTGAGGGGCGTATGTGTGTGTGTGGGGGGTCAATAACGAAGGATTAGTCGAGTGGGCATTATCCAAAAAGGTTTCCAAGCCTAATGGGACCCAAGTCTAATAGGATCCAGTCCCAATGGGCCCCAAACGTAATATTTTGATTGATTAGTTTAGGGCCTGTTAGGACTGGGGCCTATTAAGACTTAAAAGGACCACTAGGACTCGGGCCTGTTTGACCACTCACTGTACTGAGTATCCCTGGCGTTGTCTTACAGCCGGCATTCCAGCTTAAGCGTGACGGCTACAAGAACGTGTCCCTGACGGCGCAGGTGGTGCTGGTCATGGTGGACATCCTCCCCGGCCTAAATGGACACATCCGGGCCAAGGTTAACATCGCCAAGGCCAATGCCATCAGGTAGGTGTACTGTGCCATTCAGGTCCAGGGGTGGGGGGGAGGGGGACCTATATATAGTCAGGTCATAGTCTTCTTCGGGTAGGTGTCTCCTTCAGGTCCAGGGAGGGGGGGGGGGCTATACATATATAGTCAGGTCATAGTCTTCCTCAGGTGGAGGATTAACAGGTAGTAGGCGTTAGATTATCTCATTTAGTTGCGCCTGTTAATGTTATTTTTTGTAATAGTTCTTATGTTTGTAGACATTTACTTTCACAAATACATCACATAGTCATTAAAGTACCGAGACGATCACTGTAATATTGTAAGTAAATTCCTCGGTACATAAAATAACTAAAAGTATTACATTTTTCGAGGTATGAGAACACAAAATCGTCTTAAGAGTAAAAGTTCCTAGATTTCAAAATACAAAATCGTTCCAAAGTTCTCTAAATCTATGTCTGTATATAATGATCTAAGCTTAAGATATAAAAGATTTAAAGACAGCTTACCTCACCTCTCATGATTATAAAGACCTAACTAACACAGCTTACCTCACCTCTCATGATTATAAAGACCTAACTAACACAGCATACCTCACCTCTCATGATTATAAAGACCTAACTAACACAGCATACCTCACCTCTCATGATTATAAAGACCTAACTAACACAGCTTACCTCACCTCTCATGATTATAAAGACCTAACTAACTTACCTCACCTCTCATGATTATAAAGACCCTAACTAACACAGCATACCTCACCTCTCATGATTATAAAGGCCTAACTAACACAGCTTACCTCACCTCTCATGAATATAAAGACCTAACTAACACAGCTTACCTCACCTCTCATGATTATAAAGGCCTAACTAACACAGCATACCTCACCTCTCATGATTATAAAGACCTAACTAACACAGCTTACCTCACCTCTCATGATTATAAAGACGTAACTAACACAGCTTACCTAACCTCTCATGATTATAAAGGCCTAACTAACACAGCATACCTCACCTCTCATGATTATAAAGACCTAACTAACACAGCATACCTCACCTCTCATGATTATAAAGGCCTAACTAACACAGCTTACCTCACCTATTATAAAGACCTAACTAACACAGCATACCTCACCTCTCATGATTATAAAGACCTAACTAACACAGCTTACCTCACCTCTCATGATTATAAAGACCTAACTAACACAGCTTACCTCACCTCTCATGATTATAAAGACCTAACTAACACAGCATACCTCACCTCTCATGATTATAAAGGCCTAACTAACACAGCATACCTCACCTCTCATGATTATAAAGACCTAACTAACACAGCATACCTCACCTCTCATGATTATAAAGACCTAACTAACACAGCATACCTCACCTCTCATGATTATAAAGGCCTAACTAACACAGCATACCTCACCTCTCATGATTATAAAGACCTAACTAACACAGCTTACCTCACCTCTCAGTTACTTGGAGAGGAAGCTAGAGAGTCTCGACGATCCATACGACATGGCGCTGGTAGCCTGGGCACTCACCAAGGCCGACTCTGCCAAGAAGGAAACTGCCCTCAACTTACTGGACACAATGAAGAGAGTAGAGGGTAAGATATACACTCACTCACTCACTCACTCACTCACACACACACACACACACACACACTCACTCACTCACTCACTCTCAAACACAATGACACATTCACTCCACTCATTCACTCATTATCTCAACACACACACACACAGTCACTCCTCATTCACTCCATTATTCATTCAATCAGTCAGTCAGTCAGTCATATACTCACTCTACTTATTGTTTCATATTCTTGTTTATTGAGTGATGTTGTTGTGTTGTTGTCATTCATACTCGGAGATAAGAGATAAGTCCTTCTGTTATTTTAACTGTGGGAATATACTAAATTATATTCACAGTAGACTTTATTATACTCACCGTTCGTATATTCACAATCAATCATCTGTATAAACGGATATATTATCATTCATACTCACATTAATTTTTTTTTAAAGCGATTCAGTATATAGTACATTGAATCGAGTCTAGCACCCAGCTGTGAATCGGTATCTAACGTTACAGTTGGGGAAAGGAAGAATATTGAGTACAGTGCCGGATACATAGCCCTCTTCTGTACCGTAGACTTATATTTGTATTTTGTAAACCCAGGGAACAAGATCTATTGGTCCCGTGAGCCTGTGGACTTCAACCCCATGGTGTATGAGGACAGCCAGAAGCCCTTCATCCGGCCGAAGAATGACCAGAAGTGGGACGCACACGCCGTAGAGACCACCTCTTACGCCCTCCTCGTCTACATCGCCAGGGAAGGGATCGGCATCATCCAGGAAAACATCGTCAGGTTCCTCGCCGTCATGAGGGAGCTGGATGGAGGACTTATCTCAACTCTGGTAAGGACATGAGGACTGGAGTAACGCGGTGAAGAAGTTATGGGACCACAGCATAAACCTAGCTAGTCTTAATGGGTCCACTGTCACTAATAGGCCCCTAGTCTAAACCTAGTCAGTCTTAATGAGGCCACAGTCACTAATCTAGGGAGCCTGAACCTAGCTAGCCTAATATAGTCACTAATAGGGAGCCTAGCTTAAACCTAACCAATCTTAATAGGCCCACAATCCTCTTCGTCTTCCTCTCTCTTTACCACCTAACACCCCCCCCCCTCCCACCCCCCCCTCGTTTTCTCCCTTTATGTTTATCTCCATCTTCACCACCTCCCTCTTCCCCTCCTTTATTTTCCTCCCTCACTTAACACCCTTTACTAAACCTCACTCCCCCCCTTCTACCCTTCACAGGACAGCGTGGCGGCCATGGAAGCGCTGGTAGAGTACTCCTTCAGGGCCCGGCTGAGGGACGTGACGGATATGCGGATCACCCTCGAACACTCAGCCAACCCCAACTTCACCGTGGACGTCTACTTGGGCAACACCTACGACCTGGCTGACTTGAGGTCCTTCGATGTAAGTCTCCACAGTGTAAAGGAAGGAAAGGAAGTGAGAAGGGAAAGAGAGATGGAGAAGGGATGGTTTATGTGAAAAGCGTGGGGGGAGAGAGGGAGGATGGAAGGAATATGAGAAGGAAGGAGAGGCGTGGGGAGGGAGGAAGGAAGGATGTAGGATTGTAGGAAGGAGGAGAGGAAGAAAGAGTAAAGAGAAGGAAATGAAAGGAAGGAAGGAAGGAGAGAGGGAAAAGGGACGTTTTCTTTCTTGCTGACGAAAACCACAATGCACACTCAGTCTTTTGAGAGAGATGTTGGTAATTATTCGGTAGTGACCATACACGGCTCTCTATAATGATTTGTATATAAGAAGTTGATCAAGATTACCTTCATCACTGTTCTCTCCTTAATGACGAATGGTTCTCTTGTCTTCCTTGATATGTGTGTGTGTGTGTGTGTGTGTGTGTGTGTGTGTGTGTGTGTGTGTGTGTGTGTGTGTGTGTGTGTGTGTGTTGTGTGTTGTGTTGTGTTGTGTTGTGTTGTGTTGTGTTGTGTTGTGTTCTGTGTTTGTGTGTAGCTGGAGAACATTTTTGGTTATATTCTGTGTGTGTATGAGAAAGAGAGAGAGAGAGATAATATTTTTTTAGGTCATATTATGTGTGAGAGAGAGATAGAGAGAACAACTAAGTCATCAGGGCCGGATTCAGGAGTGGGCAAAGTGGGCAGCTGCCCAGGGGCCTCCACAATCTGGGGGCCTCCACATATTACAATATTTTATTTATTTGTTTATTCATTTGTGTGTGTGTGTTGGGAATTTGTACACTACCAATAAATATACAGTTAATTAAAAATTTATCAATGTTCTAATTTCCTCAATATAACTGCATATGGCTTCAAAATTCTCCAAAGAAGTGTTCAAATTTCACAATTTTCCCGGGGGCTTACAGCGCCCCCTGGAACTCCCAGATGTTTAGGCTCGCTTCACTCGCCACCCCACCCTCTTGGGTAGTCATAATGAGGGGGGCCTCCACAAACAGGCTGCCCATGGGCCTCCACAGGTCTAAATCCGGCACTGATCGTCATATCAGGATAGGTTAAAGAAACTTAACTTGCATTCCCTAGAAAGACGAAGAGTGCGGGGAGTTATGATAGAAGTATTTAAGTGGGTGAAAGGAATCAATAAAGGGGATATAGATAAAGTTCTTATAATATCCGAGCAGGATAGGACTCGGAGCAACGGATTCAAGTTGGATAAGTTTAGGTTTAGGAGGGAGATAGGAAGAAACTGGTTCACAAATAGGGTGGTGGACGAGTGGAACACGCTTACCAACTTTGTAGTAAGTGCTGGAACTCTGGAAAGTTTCAAAAGGAGGCTAGATAGATTCATGGATGATAGAGAGTGGTAGTAACTCTCGACAGGAGCTGCCATGCACAGGCCAACCGGCCTATTGCAGACTCCTTATTTTCTTATGTTCTTATGTTCTTTGACCAGCTGACGAACATCTGGGGTCACATCAGCGTGGTGGGTCAC
This sequence comes from Homarus americanus, assembly GCF_018991925.1. NCBI lineage: Eukaryota > Metazoa > Arthropoda > Malacostraca > Decapoda > Nephropidae > Homarus > Homarus americanus. Next base: position 7,108,342 of record NW_024745073.1, on the reverse strand, counting down.
GGGTCAGGTCAGGCTTTGGTTCAACTCGACTACAGCTACGGGGTGGACCACGAACCCTTACTGGACTACCCTCCCGTGGAAGCTTTCGACTTTAGCGTCCAAACCAAGTTCTTCGGCAGGAACAACTCCCACCTCCAGATCACTACCTGTCAGAGGTGAGTCAGAGGTCAATTATCTCACGAGAATTACTAATGGCGAAAGTCATCTTGTAGGAAATCATTAGTAGTTTTTTTATCAAGAGAAAAATGGATTCTTCAAGTCCAAAGGAAGAGTCTGGATAAAAGATCTTTCTAAAGTACAAAAGAAAAATGCATAATGGAAGTTTATATTTGTGTAATGTAATGGAAGCTATAGGTCGTTGTGGTAGATATTGTCTATATATCAGAGCTTGAGTTGTGAAGCGTAAAGTAGAACGTTTGACATAGATCCTCTTACTGTACAGTAACTTGGTGTTTATGAGTATGTGTTAGTGTTGACGTCATTGTGTGTGCTCAGGTTTTTACTGGATTTGTTATGTTAAGGTGGACGGACACTGAGGAGTCGGCGACGAGTGGGGTGGCGGTGGTGGAGGTGCACTTACCGTCTGGCTACTACGTGATGCAGGACTACCTCATCGAGCTGGTCAACTCCCGCACCATCAGGAACCTCCGCTGGGCCCTTAGGACAGATACCCAAGTCAAATTCTTCTTCAATCACGTGAGTTCTACCTTGAAGATTATAATACACTTGTTCTGATTCCATGTGTGTGTGTGTAATAATAAATAATAATAATAATAATAATTGACGGTTTATTGAAAAAGTTCTGCAGCCCGAAGGCTGAAAATATACATTGGACATAAATGACTTATTACATACATTGGTGGTTTAACAAAAGCCTTCATTAGAGAAAGGTAAAGGAACATACAGTGAACATACAGATTATTGTAGGTGTTGAACAGCAAACTCGTAGTGTAGTAACTCCCTCCCAGATGGTGTTAGGAGGGACCTCACGTGGTGTAGTAATTCCCTCACAGATGGTGTTATGAGGGGCCTCACGTGGTGTAAATTTCCCTCACAGATGGTGTTATGAGGGGCCTCACGTGGTGTAGTAATTCCCTCACAGATGGTGTTATGAGGGGCCTCACGTGGTGTAGTATTCCCTCACAGATGGTGTTATGAGGGGCCTCACGTGGTGTAGTAATTCCCTCACAGATGGTGTTATGAGGGGCCTCACGTGGTGTAGTAATTCCCTCACAGATGGTGTTATGAGGGGCCTCACGTGGTGTAGTAACTCCTTCACATATGGTGTTATGAGGGGCCTCACGTGGTGTAGTAATTCCCTCACAGATGGTGTTATATGAGTGAGGTGTGGTCCCAGGCCTTCCTATCGTAGACGGATTAACACATCGCTGGTTGTTGGGTCTCACGGGCCGTTATCACTGGGTACCTGGGACCTCACTGTGTGAAGGTTAACTTGGGTACGACTGTTACTGTTGAGTTGTTCTCACTGACTTAAGCACTGTTCACCACTGTTCACCTCTGTTTAACACTGGTTCCATTCCTTTCCTAAATGAAATAGTAACTTCTGGCGAGAACTTGTTGATATTCCGGTGGGGAAGAGGGTTCAGGGGAGGGAGTTGGTATGGGCCAACTTAACAGTTGACCTGGCTGCTCCGAGAGGAGCGCCAGGTACGTCTTGACCCTTCGGTGGTCAAGGATGTGTGTGTGTGTGAAATGTTTACATGTTGTTTTAATAAGCTATTCCTCCTCAACACACGGAATTTTAGACTATTTCTGAATTTGAATTTCTTTGGCTCTGACCCTCGCCAGCTGGACACCACGGAGACCTGTTTGTCGTATGAGGTCCAGCGCTGGCACCCCGTCGCTAACCATTCCCGCTACAACATGGCCAGAGTCTACGATCTCTACCAACCCGGTGAGTCTTGGAGGAGGTTTCTGTCAGTTTGTTGAGTCTCCCAGACAAAAAGTAGACTCAGTAAGCTAAGAGCAATGAAAGACGAAGCAACGAGGAGAGGGAAGTGTAGTATGTGGGAGCTAAATTAAAGGAGTGGTCAGTGAAGCTAATTCCTTGTAGACCCTAACCTAACCAAACCTAACGAAATACTCTTCTTATGTTTAGGTTACGTTGGGGACCATTAGACCTGGGGAGTATCATAAGACTGTCTTGAAGTAGACTAGTAGAGTTACCGATGAATTACTCGCAATATAACAGAAAATGAAAAATAGCGAGTTGATGGATAACTCAATTAAAAGGTTAATTATATCTTGCTGTCATTGGCCAGTGCTTGGTATAGATGACAGTTTTGTTTATTATTTTATATATAAAGTTGTGTATTTTATCTGTTTGAAATAATATGATGTGGTAATAATGTATTTCTCCCTCTCTCTGTGTTGTGTTCAGAGCGCTTCAACATGACGTTGCTGGAGGTCTACCCGCTCTATGATCTGGATGTGTGTGAGGTCTGCGGCTCTTATCAGGTGAGTACACTGCCCTCTTATTGTTGCTGTCTGTGTGAACCCTGAGGCTCCTATCACCAGGGGGAGGAGGCCTTCATCCAGCAGTGGGCTGACACAGGCTGACGAAGATGTGTTGTGAGTGATGATGGTGGAAGATCGTGCTTCATGACCCGTGTGAGATAGAACCATTTTTGTGGTTAATATTGAAGATGTATACAGGGTAAAATATCGCCATCCAGCTCAGAAACTTCCCTCGTGTAACTTGACTTAGCTACAGGTTACAGGTTTAGTAAATGCCTTGTGGTAAGAGAACCATAAATGTGTTTGGGAACCCTTGCAGTTGGTAGTTGTTTAGAGTCAACATCAGGGCATTTTTAACACTGGTAAACAACTCCGTCATAATGAGATTTGTTGCTCTTTTGGTGAAACAAGTTGAACTATAATCCCAAACAAGTTAATTAACAACCCATAAACCTTTAACCAAGCTTAAAATTGCTCATAACAAATAATAAAACATTAAGTAACACGAGACTAAATTTAAAGACTCAACAATATTTTGAACATATAACACTCCACAAAAAACACCACAAGAACACACTTAAAACACACCACCTCGAGTCTTCACAAAGTATACGATTAATTACATAATACACAGCCTGATAGAATTCCGGTGAATTTTCCCACAATTACAGAACAGAACCCCGTCCCCATGTTCAGCGGACTGGTGAAGACAGTACACTACCCAGGGCTTGATCACAGCTGAGGGGGTGGGGGGATCAGAAGAGGGTTAGTTAACTGACCAGAATGAAGAGTCAAGGCCAACCACACGTTACAGTACAAGGCCAATGTGTTTACAGTTTCATAATACTAATGTGTTTACCTTAGTGGCGTTACTGAGAACAAGGAAGACAATGTTTGGCAAATACTTTAAAAAGTTGGTTAGAGTTGTATCGTGTTTATCGTCTCTTATCATTAACTGGTGTGAAGACTTTACTCGGCGGCGTCAACAGACGTGAAGCAATAAAGGAAAAATAAAACAGCCGTAAATACCAGCAATGTCCTGTAGTTCTTAACTGTATATAATCTACAGTGAACCCCTCCATATAACGTACTTCTCTCTCCATTAGTTCGTTAATTGGGGGTTTCATATATAACAGACCCTCGATATAACGGACTTTCATATCCGTATAGTCCGTTAAATAGAAGTTTTACTGTACAATATATGTGACACCTTTACATTAATGATCCCTTCAATTTAACGTTGCAGTAGGTGGCGCTGACGGGGATGGTGCAGTAGTCCACTGCCAAATCCTGCTATTGCGTGGTGGTGGAGGTCAATGAGGGATGGCATTTCCAGGGTGGAGAGAGCGTTGTTGTAGCCCGAGTAGTCTGCGCCGAGCATGATTCTGCAGGCCTCTTCTGTACCTTCTCTAGCTGACGTTGTTGGGTTGAGTTGAGAGAAGACGACCAGGCTGGTGACGCATACGTTAATTTGGGGAGAATAAAGGCGTTGTAGATAGTCCTCAGCTCTGGCGTGGGTGCCCCAAGTGACCTGAGTCGTCGTAGCATGTAGAGTCGGTACGAGGCTGCCTAGATTGTGTTGTTTACATGGGCCTTCCAGTCCAGTTTATGGTCTATGGTAACACCCAGGAGTTTGGCAGACTGCTCTAACTGGAGTGGATGGGCACCCACTGTAACTGCTGGAGCTTGCACTGGAGTGGTGGCGGTATTGAAGTGCATGAAGTGTGTACAATATCCACAGTTTGAAAGATAACTGAAATTTGTGGTAGGGAGGTGCGGGTGGCCTAGGGGAAGGTCGTGCACTATATTTAAGAGGCTAATCACACGTTTAGGTTAGGTTAGGTTATAAAAGCCACGAAGGATCTATTATAATAAACTTTAATAATAAGACTCTAATATGATTAAGTCTTAGTAAAAAAGGCTCTGGTAATAAGTGTCAGTAAGGCTCTGGTAATAAGTGTGAATAAGGCTCTGGTAATAAGTGTCAGTAAGGCTCTGGCAATAAGTGTGAGTAAGGCTCTGGTAATAAGTGTGAGTAAGGCTCTGGTAATAAGTGTGAGTAAGGCTCTGGTAATAAGTGTGAGTAAGGCTCTGGTAATAAGTGTGAGGCTCTGGTAATAAGTGTGAGTAAGGCTCTGGTTATAAGTGTGAGGCTCTGGTAATAAGTGTGAGTAATTCTCTGGTAATAAGGGTCAGTAAGGCTCTGGTATGCAAGGTAGTTAATCCACAGGCTCCCTGAAGTGTATGCCAGAAGGAGTTAGGTGACGATCCATCCAGAGATTAAGCTGGTGGTCCTGGGCCTCGGTCAGCTCACCCCGCCACGACCCGGTGTTTCCTGTAGGAGGGGATGAAGGAGGGGTGAAGGAGGGGTGAAGGAGGGTGATGAAGGAAGGGATGAAGGAGGGAATGAAGGAGGGATAGGGAGGTGAAGTGAAGGAAGAGAATTGAAGAGGGTGAAGGAGGATGAAGGAGGAGGGATGAAGGAGGGTGAAGGAGGGGGGTGAAGGAGGGGATGAAGGAGGGGATGAAGGAGGGGGATGAAGGAGGGGGTGAAGGGAGGGAATGAAGGAGGGATGAAGGAGGGGGATGAAGGAGGGGGATGAAGGAGGGAATGAAGGAGGGTGGAAGGAGGGGGAATGAAGGGAGGGATGAGGAGATTGATGAGAGGAGGTGATGGAAGAGAGGGATGAAGGAGGGAATTGGATAATTTGACCGTCTGTGTTAAAACAAGTATGAAGACTAGCCTAAAATAATAATAAGACCGAATATTTTTTCTTCTCTCATTTGCTCAGATCTAACGCAGTGAAGACCCCCCCCTCCTCTCAATTCCCCTCTCCCCCCCTCTCCAAAAAAAAAAATAATAAAATAAATAAAAAAGACAAATTTCCTCCTTAACTTAAGTGATTCATATTAACAACCTTAACTCAATTGTTTATATCCACTTTTATAACACCACTTACCACTTAGCCAAAAATAAACACCCTTTACATTAATGATCCCTATAAAATTAACATTACCATGCAGCAATATTACCAACATTTAACATTTGCAACACGATAAATGACACAGATGCAATAAAACCTCATCTTGATATATATATACTGTATATAGTAATCTATCTTGACCTTCTATCACTCTTATAACTTATTTTGTAATTAGTTTTTACGATGAATTGATATAAAAAAAAACTAATTAACTTTCCCTCCTAATTTTTGTCTTGTGTTTGGTGTTATTTGGTATTCAAATATTAATTCCAATTATTATTACATGAAATCCCTAGTTAGCACATTAGAGATTACATGAAATCCCTAGTTTCCACATTAGAGATTACATGAAATCCCTAGTTTACACATTAGAGATTACATGAAATCCCTAGTTTACACATTAGAGATTACATGAAATCCCTAGTTAGCACATTAGAGATTACATGAAATCCCTAGTTTCCACATTAGAGATTACATGAAATCCCTAGTTTACACATTAGAGATTACATGAAATCCCTAGTTACCACATTAGAGGTTACATGAAATCCCTAGTTTACACAGTAGAGATTACATGAAATCCCTAGTTACCACATTAGAGGTTACATGAAATCCCTAGTTTACACAGTAGAGATTACATGAAATCCCTAGTTAGCACATTAGAGATTACATGAAATCCCTAGTTAGCACATTAGAGATTACATGAAATCCCTAGTTTACACATTAGAGATTACATGAAATCCCTAGTTTCCACATTAGAGATTACATGAAATCCCTAGTTACCCAGACACCAGGCGGACTCACCCTTCCTGAAGAAGCCCCCGTGTTGTCTTTTGGCCTCCAGGTTTACTAGGCCTACGTCCTCCTCCTGAGTCTCCGTGAACAAGTTGTCTCTAGCCTTCATCTCCTCAAAGCTGGTGTGTTTCCTTACCTGAAGAGAACGTCAACATCATCATCATATCATCATCAGAAAATCTTCCTTAATAACTTTTATGTAATTCAGCAACTGACACCATAAACTCACAGACACCATAAACTCATACAACCGACACCATAAACTCACACAACTAACACCATAAACTCATACAACTGACACCATAAACTCATACAACCGACACCATAAACTCATACAACCGACACCATAAACTCACACAACCGACACCATAAACTTATACAACCGACACCATAAACTCACACAACTAACACCATAAACTCATACAACTGACACCATAAACTCATACAACCGACACCATAAACTCATACAAACACCATAAACTTACACAACTAACACCATAAACTCATACAACCGACACCATAAACTCATACAACCGACACCATAAACTCACACAACTAACACCATAAACTCATTCAACTGACACCATAAACTCATACAACCGACACCATAAACTCACACACCAAAACTCATACAACCGACACCATAAACTCACACAACTAACACCATAACTCATACCCGACACCATAAACTCACACAACTAACACCATAAACTCATACAACCGACACCATAACTCATACAAAATAACTCACACTAACACATAAACTCTACAACCGACACCATAACTCACACAACTAACACCATAAACTCATACAACCGACACCATAAACTCACACACCTAACACCATAAACTCATACAACCGACACCATAAACTCATACAACCGACACCATAAACTCACAACCGACACCATAAACACACAACTAACACCATAAACTCATACAACCGACACCATAAACTCACAACTAACACCATAAACTCATACAACTGACACCATAAACTCATACAACCGACACCATAAACTCATACAACCGACACCATAAACTTAACAACTAACACCATAAACTCACACAACTAACACCATAAACTCATACAACCGACACCATAAACTCACAACTAACACCATAAACTCATACAACCGACACCATAAACTCATACAACCGACACCATAAACTCATACAACCGACACCATAAACTACAACTAACACCATAAACTCACAACTAACACCATAAACTCATACAACCGCACCATAAACTCACACAACTAACACCATAAACTCACACAACCGACACCATAAACTCATACAACCGACACCATAAACTCACACAACTAACACATAAACCACAACTAACACCATAAACTCATACAACCGGCACCATAAACTCACACAACTAACACCATAAACTCATACAACCGACACCATAAACTCATACAACCGACACCATAAACTCACACAACTAACACCATAAACTCACACAACTAACACCATAAACTCGTACAACCGACACCATAAACTCACACAACTAACACCATAAACTTATACAACCGACACCATAAACTCATACAACTGACACCATAAACTCATACAACCGACACCATAAACTCACACAACTAACACCATAAACTCATACAACCGACACCATAAACCCATACAACTGACACCATAAACTCATACAACTGACACCATAAACTCATACAACTAACACCATAAACTCATACAACTAACACCATAAACTCATACAACCGACACCATAAACTCACACAACTAGCACCATAAACTCACACACACTAACACCATAAACTCATACAACCGACACCATAAACTCACACAACTAACACCATAAACTCACAACTAACACCATAAACTCATACAACCGACACCATAAACTCATACAACCGACACCATAAACTCATACAACTGACACCATAAACTCATACAACGACACCATAAACTCATACAACCGACACCATAAACTTACACAACTAACACCATAAACTCATACAACTGACACCATAAACTCATACAACCGACACCATAAACTCACACAACTAACACCATAAACTATTCAACTGACACCATAAACTCATACAACCGACACCATAAACTCACACAACACACATAAACTCATACAACCGACACCATAAACTCACACAACTAACACCATAAACTCATACAACTGACACCATAAACTCACACACCTAACACCATAAACTCATACAACCGACACCATAAACTCATACAACCGACACCATAAACTCACACAACTAACACCATAAACTCTCACAACCGACACCATAAACTCACACAACTAACACCATAAACTCATACAACCGACACCATAAACTCACACAACTAACACCATAAACTCATACAACTGACACCATAAACTCATACAACCGACACCATAAACTCATACAACCGACACCATAAACTTACACAACTAACACCATAAACTCACACAACTAACACCATAAACTCATACAACCGACACCATAAACTCACACAACTAACACCATAAACTCATACAACCGACACCATAAACTCATACAACCGACACCATAAACTCATACAACCGACACCATAAACTCACACAACACCAAACTCACACCAACACCATAAACTCATACAACCGGCACCATAAACTCACACAACTAACACCATAAACTCACACAACCGACACCATAAACTCATACAACCGACACCATAAACTCACACAACTAACACCATAAACTCATACAACCGGCACCATAAACTCACAACTAACACCATAAACTCATACAACTCGACACCATAAACTCATACAACCGACACCTAAACTCACACAACTAACACCATAAACTCACACAACTAACACCATAAACTCGTACAACCGACACCATAAACTCACACAACTAACACCATAAACTTATACAACGACACCATAAACTCATACAACTGACACCATAAACTCATACAACTGACACCATAAACTCACACAACTAACACCATAAACTCATACAACTGACACCATAAACTCATACAACTGACACCATAAACTCACACAACTAGCACCATAAACTCACACAACTAACACCATAAACTCATACAACCGACACCATAAACTCATACAACTAACACCATAAACTCATACAACCACACCATAAACTCACACAACCAACAAACTCACACAACTAACACAAACTCATACAAACTACACCATAAACTCATACAACCGACACCATAAACTCATACAACCGACACCATAAACTCACACACAACATTAACCCAACTGACACCATAAACTCATGCAACTGACACCATAAACTCATACAACTGACACCATAACCGCGCAACTGACAACCGAAACTCGACTCTCTAGCCTATCTACAACTCACGTTCTCGTTGTTGCTGGGTCAGGTTTGTGCCCAGGACGTTCAGTTTCCTCGTTCGAACATGATATCAGCCTTGAGGTCCTCGGAAGACAAAGTGAAGGTTGGGGTTTTGACGCTTTCCCAGGCCTCCTTACATGACGCCAGTAGGGCCCGTACACCACTGGCGAGCGGAAAAACAATAATAATAATAATAATAATAATAATGGAAACAACAATAATAATAATAATAATAATAATAATAATAATAATAATAATAATGATAATAATAATAATAATAATAATAATAATAATAATAATAATAATGATGATGATGATGATGATGATGATGATAAATTCTCAATCAAATCATCACACAAGCTGGGTCAGCATTAATGAGTATATTGATAATGCAGGTTAGGTTAGGTTAGGTTTTTACTTGTATGTCAGGTGTGTATGGATAATTTTTTTGTTGTTGACTATACTTATGTGGATTAAAATAAACTTTCAGTATACACACTATACACATAAAAAGCATACATACAAACACATTTATACGCATACACTTAACGACACCAAAACAGACTTAGCACACACACACACACTACATCCTTGACCACCGAAGGGTCAAGACGTACCTGGCGCTCCTCTCCGAACAGCCAGGTCAACTGTTAAGTTGGCCCATACCAACCCTCTCCCCTGAACCCACCTCCCCACCGGAATATCAACAAGTTATCGCCAGAAGTTACTATTTCATTTAGGAAAGGAATGGAACCAGTGTTAAACAGGGGTGAACAGTGGTGAACAGTGCTTAAGTCAGTGAGAACAACTCAACAGTAACAGTCGTACCCAAGTTAACCTTCACACAGTGAGGTCCCAGGTACCCAGTGATAACGGCCCGTGAGACCCAACAACCAGCCATGTGTTAATCCGTCTACGATAGGAAGGCCTGGGACCACACCTCGCTCATATAACACCATCTGTGAGGGAATTACTACACCACTTGAGGCCCCTCATAACACCATCTGTGAGGGAATTACTACACCACGTGAGGCCCCTCATAACACCATCTGTGAGGGAATTACTACACCACGTGAGGCCCCTCATAACACTCATCTGTGAGGGAACACACAATCACGTGAGTGTCCACACAACACCATCTGTGAGGGAATTATTACTCCACATTGGGCCCCTTATAACACCATCTGTGAGGGAATTACTACACCATGTGATGCCCCTCATAACACCATCTGTGAGGGAATTACTACGCCATGTGATGCCCCTCATAACACCATCTGTGAGGGAATTATTACACCACATTAGGCCCCTCATACACCATCTGTGAGGGAATTACTACACCACGTGAGGCCCCGCATAACACCATCTGTGAGGGAATTACTACACCACTTTTTCAATAAACCGTCAATTATTATTATTATTATTATTATTATTATTATTATTATTATTATTATTATTATTACACACACACCAGTGTGTTGAAACTGGTTGTGGTGTTTAGACTAATTGACGACAATTAAACTGGAGGGCGAGGAGAGGGATTGGGTACATCTGCGTGCGTGTGTGTGTGCGCGTGTGCGCGTGTGTGTGTGTGTGTGTGCGTGCGCGCGCGTGTGTGTGTGTGTGTGTGTGTGTGTGCGTGTGTGTGTGTGTGTACTGTACTTACGGTCATCGTCTAAGAAGTATTGGACTAAATTATCAAAGCTTCCCACGTAGTCCATAGTTTTGAAGAGTCGTCCGTGGTAATAGAAGGATACGACCACGTCCTTTGGGTGCCGTGCCACGTACACCACCTGTACACACACACAAACGGACACATCATATAAAAAGAAAGTCACGTACGATACACTAAGAATACCACCACCATTATCACCATCACAACCATCATCACAACAACAACCACCATCACAACAACAACAACCACCATCACAACAACAACCACCATCACAACAACAACTACCATCACAACAACAACTACCATCACAACAACAACAACCACCATCACAACAACAACAACCACCATCACAAGCAACAACCACTATCACAACAACAACTACCATCACAACAACAACCACCATCACAACAACAACTACCATCACAACAACAACTACCATCACCACAACAACAACAACCACCATCACAACAACAACTACCATCACAGCAACAACTACCATCACAACAACAACTACCATCACAACAACAACTACCATCACAACACACAACTACCATCACCACAACAACCACCATCACAACAACAACTACCATCACAACAACAACTACCATCACAACAACAACCACCATCAGAACCAACAACCACCATCACAACAACAACAACCTACCATCACCAACAACAACCACCATCACAACAACAACAACTACCATCACAACAACAACCACCATCACCACAACAACTACCATCACAACAACTGCCATCACAACAACAACCACCATCACAACAACAACAACCACCATCACAGCAACAACTACCCATCACAACAAACAACTACCATCACAACAACTACCATCACAACAACAACTACCATCACCACCACAACCACCATCCACCAGCAACCAACTACCATCACAACAACAACTACCATCACAACAACAACCACCATCACAACAACAACTACCAATCACAACAACAACTACCATCACCACAACAGCAACAGCAACCACCATCACAACAACAACTACCATCACAACAACAACCACCATCAACAACAACAACCACCATCACAACAACAACACCATCACCAGCAACAACTACCATCACAAGCAACAACTACCATCACCACAACAACAACAGCAACCACCATCCCAACCAACAACTACCATCACAACAACAACTGCCATCACAACAACAACCACCATCACAGCCAAGCAACAACCACACCATCACAACAACAACTACCATCACAGCAACAACTACCATCACAACAACAACCACCATCACCACAACAACAACCACAGCCACCATCACAACAACTACCATCACAACAACAACCATCATCACAACAACAACTACCATCACAACAACAACAACCACCATCACAACAACAACTACCATCACAACAACAACTACCATCACAACAACATCACCATCACCACAACAACAACAACCACCACCATCACAACAACAACTACCATCACAACAACTACCATCACAACAACATCCACCATCACCAACAACAACAAACCACCACTACAACAACCACCATCACACAAACAACTACCATCACAAACAACTACCATCACAACAACATCCACCATCACCACAACAACAACAACCACCACCACTACAACAACCACCATCACAACAACAACTACCATCACAACAACATCCACCATCACCACAACAACCAACCACCACCACTACAACAACCACCACCATCACCCCAACAACAGCAACCCAACAACAACAACCACCACCACCACAACCACCACCACACCACCACCACCACCACAACAACAACTAACCAAGCAACAACAACCAGCAACACCACAACAACAACAACCGCCACAACCACCTCAGCCACTACGCCACCACCACAACAGCCACCACCACCACCACCACAACAATCACCACCACTACCGTTACAACAACAACCACCACCTCAACAACCACCACCACAACAACCACCACCACAACAACAACCACCCACTACCGAAACCACTACCACCACCACAGCAACAACAACAACAGCAACAGCAAGCACCACCACCACCACCTGACAACAACAACCACCACAACTTCCTCAACCACCACTGCCACCGCCACCACAACAACCGCCGCACCACCACCACCACCACCACCACCATCATCATAACAACAACCACCACCACCACCACAACAGCCACCACCACCACAACAACCACCACAACAACCACCACCACCATCACCACAACAACAACAACCACCACTACCACCACAACAGCCACCACCACCACCACAACCACCACCACCACCACCATCATCATAACAACAACCACCACCACCACCACAACAGCCACCACCACCACAACAACCACCACAACAACCACCACCACCATCACCACAACAACAACAACCACCACTACCACCACAACAGCCACCACCACCACAACAACAACCACCACCACAGTTCATGAAGAAGGTTGTAGCATCACAAGCATTAAGTTATACATTATTCTTCCATAACACAATAACAAATAACAATAAACTAACACGTATTCACTGCCTCGTTGTATAGTATTATTTATATCATTGTAAGCCTAGCGGTCTACAGTCCTGCTTTTGGGCCATTCTAATTTTATCACATCCTCGTCTCCTCTTTTCCTCCTCCTCCTCTTTCTTCTCCTCTCCTCTTCCTTTTCTCTTTCTCTTCTTTCTCTTCCTCCTCCTCCTCTTTCTTCTCTTCCTCCTCCTCTTCTCTTCCTCTTCCTCTTCCTCCTCCTCTTCTCTTCCTCCTCCTCCTCCTCCTCCTCCTCCTACTCTTCCTAGTTAGGGTTCAAGAACTATTTTTAACATATACTGTAGTGAAGATGTTTATACCAAGGGAACGATGTACAATACCTTGGCGGTGTTCAAAAGATCTGGTGACAGGAGAGAGAGAGGTAAGTGAGTTTTAATGGTACGCGGAGGATGCTGCGACTCCGCCAGTTGAAGGAATAGTCCCTGGGCGAGGTCCTTGCCTGGGGACATCCTGGCAAACTCCTTCATTAAAGAGGACTCCGAATCAAGGGGCGGCAAGGCAGTCGATCCTAGGAACATATCGCAGCTGGAAATAAAATATGAATTTGTATCAACTATAGTTTTAACCATGAACATCATAACATAACATAACATTTTTTATATGCCAGAGAGAGAGAGAGTAGTAGTAGATTGCTGACTCTGAACATCAAAATTCACTTAAGCTCACGGCAGCCCTCACTGACCACATAATAGCCCAGAATGCAACAGGGGAAGTGGACACCAGCGAAGTTAATAAGATCCGTAGGTCCATTACAACAGATCGGCAGCACTGCCAAAATGACATGTTGCAGCAACTATTGCTGCTGGTTCCAGAAAATTTGACAAAAAAAGTTGCTATAGCGCAGGAGGTGGGCGCCTCGAACTGGTTAACTACGTTACCGATAAGGGCAAATGGTTTCAGCCTTAACAAACAAGAATTTACAGATGCCATTGCTCTAAGGTACGGTTGGCCAGTAGATGGTTTGCCCTCCCAATGCGTGTGTGGCTCTCCCTATGATGGCGATCACGCCATGGTCTGCAAGAAGGGGGGCTTCATATGCATGAGGCATGACGAGGTAAGGGATCTCACAGCAAATATGTTGAAGGAAATCTGCCGGGACGTCATGGTAGAACCGACCCTCCTTCCACTGGATGGCGAGATCTTCTAACATAGGACTTCAAACACTTCTAACGAAGCCCGTGTGGACGTCAGTGCTCGAGGATTCTGGACGCGGGGACAGCGAGCTTTCTTCGACATCAGGATTTTTGATCCCATGGCCGTTTGTCACCGTAACCTAGCTCTCGATGCTGCGCATAGGAGGAACGAGAACGACAAGAGAAGGGCATACGGGGAGAGAATACAAAATGTTGATCAAGGCAGCTTCACTCCTCTAGTGTTCACAACCTCGGGTGGGATGGGCCCAAGTGCAAGATGTTTCTACGCCAGACTCGCGGAGCTGATCTCCGAACAGAAGCAGCAGCCCAGAAGTTATGTTACAGCCTGGATGAGATGTCGACTGTCCTTCTCTCTCCTTCGGTCGGCTTTGCTCTGCCTCAGGGGAACGAGAGCTTCCGCCCCTACTCCGACAACTGCTGCAGATATTGACTATGAGGCTACAGTCACTGAATGCCGCATAGATCTGCGGCTCAACTAATTTAACACAGATAGGATAGCTTCTTATGTATTAGGATATTTAATATTAAGGTAAATAAATGGTGGCGAAGGTGTGGCTATTGGGGGAGGCTGGAGCCACGTTTAAAAAAAAAGTAGTAGTAGTAGTAATAGTAGTAGTAGTAGATGGTGGTAGATGGTATCAGGAGAATAATGATGGTAGATGTAGATTGTACTAGGAGATAGTGGTAGATGGAGATGGTAGCAGGAGACAGTGGATAGTGGTAGCAGGAGACAGTGGATAGTGGTAGCAGGGGACAGTGGATAGTGGTAGCAGGAGACAGTGGATAGTGGTAGCAGGAGACATTGGATAGTGGTAGCAGGAGACAGTGGATAGTGGTAGCAGGAGACAGTGGATAGTGGTAGATGGAGACAGTGAGTAGTGGTAGATGGAGACAGTGGACAGTGGTAGTAGTAGACAGTGGATGGTGGTATATGGAGATGGTAGCAGGAGACAGTGAATAGTGGTAGCAGGAGACAGTGGATAGTGGTAGCAGGAGACAGTGGATAGTGGTAGCAGGAGACAGTGGATAGTGGTAGCAGGAGACAGTGGATAGTGGTAGCAGGGGACAGTGGATAGTGGTAGCAGGAGACAGCGGATAGTAGCAGTGAGAGACTTGACTCACTCCAGGAAGGGTACACGGATGTTGATAGGTTTCCCCTGATCGACGTGATCCAGGTTCGGGTTTTGCCTCATCGTCCATAGTATCTCCTGCATCCACGTCGTCCCACACTTCATCCACGTTTGCACCAACACATCGGTCGGGTCGAACTGTGGATTGGAGAGGAAGAGGGGGGGGGGTGTTCTCATAAAACTGACTGTAATTCTTTAAGGTATTTCGGGGGAGCGGGGATGTTTTCATAAAGTTGTAATTCTCTAAGGTATTTTTTCCTCTATTTCTTAAAAGTATCTATACCTTGAAATTATATAACTTGTTAGCGAAGAGTTGGTAGTCGGTCGGGAAGAGCCACCTGCCGGGGTTGAGACGAACTAGGCCTTGAGTGTAGCCTTTCCAGTCCTCTTTCTGACGCTTCAGTTCCTCCCCTTCCAGAGCTACTAGTGTGTGTCCACTCGCCAGCTCCATTTTCTTACTGTTATTGGGGATGTACAGTATATTTACAGATAATGTACGGGTGAATAATTATATTTATAAATTTTGCACGAATGAATAATAATTATACTTATAGACCAAGCACGAATGAATAATTGTACAGTTTCAGCCATATATTCTTTGCCAGGTTCTTTTAGTAACCCGATTATGTGACATTTATCAGCCACAGTCATGTGTATTCTACACTGTCGTTACCGGATATTTAATAAGCACATCCAGCATACTATCTAACCATACGGCCTCCCGCTATGATATACAGGATTATGATGTTTTTAATTTGTGCTTAAGGAAGCAGTAGATCCTCGCGAATCTTCACGTGGCTGACTCCCTGCGTCACCTAAACCAAGGGCTATAGAAGACCTTGACCACAGACTGGCCCCTGCACCCCCTGCCACCACCACTACTAGTATGTCCCCTGCACCCCCTGCTACCACCACTACTACACTGTCCCCTGCACCCCCTGCCACCACCACTACTAGTATGTCCCCTGCACCCCCTGCCACCACCACTACTACTATGTCCCCTGCACCCCCTGCCACCACCACTACTAGTATGTCCATCAGTGTAGATGGTCTGTGTGATATTATCATCAGTCTGTAGAGTGTGTATGTGTTCAAGGGCTCTCAATTTGGCAGTGTGTTGGAGATAAATGCTTTGTATAATTAATTTTTTAGGCGGATACGTCGGTATTGTGATATCGAAGGGAACTGTCCGCCAGGGTGGCAGGAAGCGCTGTTGTGTCTCAACTTTGTACAGGTGGTCTAGTCCAAATATCTTCATATGTGTAGCTGTAGTTTGGATCCATTTAGACTCAGTAGTCCCATGGTTCATACATTCTAGCAATTTTAAGGAAACAATGTTATCAGGATCACCACGCAGAAGCCTCAGGGCTATCATGAGGTTGACTTCAATTATTCTATCTTTAACACTGGGTATACCTAGTTCTTTCCTCATATTAAGTACTTTAGTGCTCATGGGACATCCTAGGATAATTCTGAGGGCTTTATTTTGCATTTTCTCGAGCTTGTCAACTCCTTTCCCGTCACGAATGACCAGGGCTGGTGCGTGGTAATCTATCAGAGATCTTATATAGCCTAGGTACATTGTTTTAACAATTCTAATATTAGCACCATAGTGCGGGCTGTACCCCGCTACACTTCTAAGAGGGCTGGAAGTGCTGTTGTTGTGACTCAACCTGACGGTAATATAACTGAGAAAGGAGTTAGAATTAACAACTGGGCATCCACTCTACAAACTGAATTAGTTGCCATACTCACAGCTATTAAATTCATTGAAACCACTGTTACTGACAGTCTCATCATCACTGACTCTCTATCCTCACTACTTGCCCTTGGTACCCTCGACTCAGGTTGTCACGATCTTGTCTCTGAAGCCAGACACAAATATGCGTGCCTTGTTGACCGGGGAGTCAAGGTCAAACTGTTGTGGATCCCCTCTCACATAGGCCTCATAAAACATGACAGAGTTGATGCCCTCGCCAAACTCGCGTCTAACAAAGACACCGTTGAATACAATTTGGGTCTGTCAAAAAGAACCCTTAAAACTGTAATTAGGAAAGAACTTATTGATGAGTTTGACGCAAGTAGACAAGTGCAAACAGGCACTAGTCGATCCATAGTTTACCATGATGAGATGTATCAAGTGAAACATGTATATGGAGCAAGTAACAAGATCACTAGATTACAAGATGTTGTAACCGCTAGATTAAGGTTAGGATATAAGTACCTCTGGCAGTATGTTCCTCAAGCAGATGTAAACAAAACTAAATGTAAAGTGTGTGGCCATACATATGGCCACACACTTGAACACTACGTCCTCGACTGTGTGAAGATAGAACCTTTTAGGGACAGGTCCAAGCACACTGTGTGTGAAATGGCACAACACTTCATCTCTAATGGCAAGATAGCCGACATATTAAGATTGTATCCACTTTTTTGCACTCAGTAACTATATCAGTTCTCATGTACAGAACCAAATATGCAATGTGCTTGAATACCTCCCACGTAAATGTGAATAATAAAGTGTGAGGCCAGACATACTGCCTCACACGCCTGTTCTCACGCATTTGTGAATAAGTTACCCTCTATGTATAGAACTAAACAAATAATGTAAATGAAATACTGTGTAACTTTCGGTGCCATAATATCCTGACAACCGGGGTTAATTATTATGACCCTTTGTAAACCCTACTCTGTAATCCTTTTGCGCTACCGCTCACAGGATGAGTGTGGGGTGCACAATAAAGTAGCCGCTGCAAGCGGCAAAATCAAAATCAAAATCAACTAGTATGTCCCCTGCCACCACCACTACTAGTATGTCCCCTGCACCCCCTGCCACCACCACTACTAGTATGTCCCCTGCACCCCCTGCCACCACCACTACTAACCACCTAGTATGTCCCCACTACTGTCACCCCTGTGCCCACCACTACTATGTCCCCTGCCCCCCTGCCACCACCACTATGTCACCACCACTACTATATGTCCCTGCACCCCCTGCCACCACCACTACTAGTCCCCTGTATCAGCTCCCCTGCTATGTCCCTGCACCCCCACCACTACTAGTATGTCCCTGCTACCCTGCTACCACCACCACTAGTGTGTCCCTGCTGCCACCACTGTACTATGTCCCCTGCCACCTGCCACCACCACTACTACTAGTATGTCCCCTGCACCCCCTGCCACCACCACTACTACTCTGTCCCCTGCACCACCACCTACACCCACCACCACACCACTAGTACTAGTGTCCCTGCTACCACCACTACTAGTGTGTCCCCTCTGCCCACACCACCACTACTAGTGTCCCCTGCACTGCCACTATAGTATGTCCTGCCACCACCACCACTGCTATGTCCTGCACCACCACCACCATGTCCCTGCACTGCTACCACCTGCTACCACCTGCCACCACCACTACTAGTATATGTCCCCACTACCACCACTACTAGTATGTCCCCTGCCACCACCACTACTAGTCCCCTGTCCCCTGCCACCACCACCACTAGTATGTCCCCTGCCACCACCACTCACCACCACCACTACTATGTGTCCCTGCACACCACTCATGTCCTGCACCACCACTCTAGTATGTCCCCTACCACCACTACTGCACCCCCACCACCACTACCCACCACCACTCACTGCATGTCCTGCCACCACCACTACTTGTGCTGTCCCTGCCACCACCACTACTAGTGTGTCCCCCACCACCTACTAGTATGTCCTGCCACCACTCACTAGTATGTCCCTGCCCCACCACCACTGCCCCTGCCACCACCACTACTAGTATGTCACCTACCACTTACTACTAGTGTCCCCTGCCACCACCACTACTAGTATGTCCTACACCACTGCCAGTATGTCCCCTGCCACCACTGCTAGTATGTCCTGCCACCACCACTACTAGTATGTCCCCTGCCACCATAGTATGTCCCCTGCCACCACCACTACCTGCCACCACCACCACCACCACTGTGTCCCCCGCCACCACCACTACTACTATGTCCCCACCACCACCACTCCTGCCCCCTGCCCCCTGCCACCACTACTAGTGGTCCCTGCCCTGCCACCACCACCACCCCTACCACCACCTACCACCACTACTGTCCCCTGTCCCTGCACCACCTGCCACCCACCCTGCACCACCACGACTACTGTTTCACCCCTGCCACCACCACCACTACACTGTACTGCACTACCCCTACTGCCCACCACCACCACCACACTGGCACCACTACACCCCTCTGCCACCACCACTGCACCCCCCTGCCCCTGCACCCCGCCACCACTATGCCCCCCCCTGCCTGCCACCACCACGACTACTATGTCCCCTGCACCCTTGCCACCACCACCACACCTGGCCCATCCCCCTGCCACCACCACCACCACACTGGCCCTGCTGCCACCACCCATACCACCACCACCACCACCACACCCCACTGCCACCACCCTGCCACCACACAGCACCACTGCCCCCACACCACCCCTGCCACCACCACCCCTGCCCCCTACACCACCACCACCACACACTGACCTCTACACACCCCTGCCACCACCACCACTACACTGGCCCTGCACCCCTCACCCCGCACCACCACCACCACTGCCACCTCTGCACTGCCCACCACCACCACACTGACCCCCCCCACCACCACCACACTTGCTTGCCACCACCACCACTCACACCACCTTGCCACCACCACCACCACCACCCACTGCCCCTGTCACCACCACCACTACACTGGCCCTGCCACCACCACCACTACACTGGCCCTGCCACCACCACCACCACCATTACTGGCCCCTGCCCCTGCCACCACCACCACCACACCTCACTGCCACCACCATTACACCCCGTCCCACCCACCACCACTACTTACATTTTCACCACCAACCACCTGCCCTGCTGCCACCACCACCACCACAACACTGGCCCCTGCACCCCTGTCACCACCACCACTATACTGATCCCTGCACCCCTGCCACCACCACACACCACCACCACACTGGCCCCTGCACCCCCACCACCACCACCAACACTGGCCCCTGCCCCACCACTGCCACCACCACCACACTGGCCCCTGGCACCACCACCACCACCACACTGGCCCCTGCACCCCCACCACCACCACTGGCACTGCCCCTGCCACCACCACCACTGACCACACCCACCACCACCACTGGCACCACACTGCCACCACCACCCCTGCACTCACCACCACCTGACCACTGACCCCTGCCACCACCACCTACACTGGCCCCCTGCACCTACCACCACCACACTGGCCCACACCCCACCACCACCACACCCCTGCCACCACCACCACACTGACCCCTGCACCCCCACACCACCACCACTACACTGGCCCTGCACCCCCTGCCACCACCACCACTACACTGGCCCTGCACCACCCCACCACCACCACCACTACACTGACCACTTACACCCCTGCCACCCCTGCCACCACCACACACCACACTGTGACCACCACCACCTGCCACCCCCACCACCACCACCACCCACGTTGCACACCACTAACCCTCTCCACCACCACCACACTGGCCCTGCACCCCCTTGCGCCACCACACTGACCCCTGCACCCCTGCCACCACCACCACTGGCCCCTCACCCCTACCACTCACCACCACACTGACCCCCACCACCACCACCACTGACCCTGCCCCTGCGCCACTACACCACCACCACCACCCCTACCACACTGACCTGCAGGCCCCTGCACCCCTGCCACCACCACCACCACCACTGACCCCTGCACCCCCTGCCACCACCACCACTACACTGGCCCCTGCACCCCCTCTGCCACCACCACCACTACACAGGCGTCTAGTTGTTGTCTTGACGTTGGTGTCCTTGATACTTTCGTTGCATTTTAATTCATCACTTCGTGTCAGGTTACCCTTTTTGTACGCACTTTGCCTGCAATGTTTATTAAGTTTCTCTGTTTACGTTTTTAATTGTCTTCCTTGTTGATTTTCCTCATTTGTGTTGTATTATTTCAGTGTTCGTGGTACAGTATGGGTAGTGTTTGTTATATTGTTGTTGTTTATTTTGTGGCACCAGTGATAATGAGACTGTCACTGACAGTGGTTTCAATTAATTTAATAGCTGTGAGTGTGGCAACTAATTCAGGTTGAGTCACAACGACAGCGCTTCCAACCCTTCTACAGGCGGTGTTCAGAGATCCTTAAGTGTAGATGGTCTGTGTAATGTTATCATCAGTCTACATGGTGTATATGTGTTCAAGAGTTCTCACTTTGGCAGTGTGTTGTGTATTTTACCTTGCCAGCAACTGCCACTACAACACTCAGTCGTCAGGAGTGATACTCAAGCAACAGCCATGGGGTCCAGCCACCATGGAGTACTATCCGACGAACTCTGCAGATCCCAGTGGGTTAATTCCACCACACAAATATAGCCCTACTGAGTTAGACACTCATCCACCAATGATGGGGGCTGGTAGTGGGGTGTGGCTTGGTGGTCCAGGGTCACCTCGTGGACCGAGCGTTAGGGCCAGACGAGCCAGCTATGGGGGCTATAGGTGGTCTGAAGTGTCTGACGGCCGGGTCTCACGAAGGTAACTGATCCTACTGGACCTCGGACATCTCCCCAGACATAGTGGATACAACATCCACCCTACAGACACGGCCTAGGCTGCGTTAGGGACCTGTATGGATGAAGGGACGGGCACTTACTAACCGGTGACAACAACATCACGTTTCAGGGGACGTTAAAGACGTAAATATGACTTTACTCAGAGCATATCAACTACGTTACTGTAACACTTGCACAATCAACTATCAATTGGGTCAAATCACTTAAAGAAGGGCAAATTACAACACAGCGTGGAATGGCATACCTGTATGGATGAAGGGACGGGCACTTACTAACGGTTAAAATGCCCGCGTGCCCTCACTCAAACCAGACCAGGGAGTCCAGCTACTCCTATTCCAATGAATTAATTTACGGTACCCTCTGACGTTGAAATTGAGACTATGAACTCCTTTTCATTCTCTACTATTATCTTCACTAACAATGCTCTGACTCAGCTATCGAAAGCAGAATTAAATTGATTACAAAGGAATGGATGGCAACAGGTCCCAGCATACAGCGTCTGCTCCCATAGACAAAGGCGGGGGAAACAGAGAAAACGGGGGACGTTTCCACTGGGGGACTCGGAAGGTTTTGTGGACGTTTGAGCGTAATATGAATCCTTAAGGTTTTCAGGTTAGCTCTTATCATGACCATTACAGTTGGAGATAAATACTTTGTATACTTAATCTTTTAGGCGGATATACCGGTATTGTGATATCGAAGGGAACTGTCCGCCAGGGTGAAAGGAAGTGCTGTTTGTCTCAATTTTGATGGTCTAGTCCAAACATCTGTATATATGTAGCTGTAGTTTGGATCCATTTAGATTCACCAGTCCCATGGTTCACACATTCCAGCAATTTTAAGGAAACAATGTCATCAGGATCACCACGCAAAAGCCTCAGGGCTATCATGAAGTTGACTTCAATTATTCTATCTTTAACACTGGGTATACCTAGTTATTTCCTCATATTAAGTACTATATTGTTCATGCAACATCCTAGGATAATTCTGAGGGCTTTATTTTGCATTTTTTTCGAGCTTGTCAACGCCTTTCCCGTCACGAAGGACCAGGGCTGGTGCGTGGTAATCTATCAGAGATCGTGTGTTCTTGTGTGTGAAACAATTACATGTTTCCTATATAATAAACATAATGACAGCGATATACAATACATTAGAATAGTCATATTATATTCTTGATATCAATAAATATAACAAACAAAACATACCATTGAAAGATTTACCTTAGAGGTCACTGGGTCTCGTAAAACTCACTAACTCACGATATCACCGTTGAGGTATCTGTGTTCTTCCAGCGAGTGTCAACAGTCGCTTCGAATCTTGAAATGTGTATTTATAGAGGTAATAGAGGTAACCAGAACTCAGTATCGGTGTACTGCAGAGGGTTGAGTGGACGGGCAGCGATGCCAAATTAAGCGTCCTTGGGCTGAAGCGCATTCCGCTACGTATTATCAGATACCACCACATTCCTAACTAACCAGAGAGACAGAGTTATTTTATAACGGACATTCTCTAATTTCTCATCATGTATTAAGACAGTTCAGATATACAAACACAGTATACAGAGACAGTTCAGGTACACAAACGCAAAAACATGAACATGCAAGTGATGACAGTGTGTGCTTCCACTCAACACATCCGACATACCAATGAAGTGTTCCTGCCTCAAGATAACACCACACACTGGACTAACTATGCTTCATGGTAACTGGGACAAAGGATGTCAGTGTGGATGCAGTTGTAACAAGATTTGCTCAGTTGAAGGTAAAATTATCTTTTCAATTATCCACCTATTTGAAATGGTCAGAATCGTTGAAAACACACCAAAAACCATCGGAAAAACCTAACCTAACCTAACCATACCTAACCTAACCTCGCTGGATGACCGAAACGATAATAATACCCAGATGAACTTTTTATTGTTATTTTATTGTACAAACAGAATAATGTTAATATTGTATGTTTTCAATATAATGGTACCAGTACATTGTATTTTCAATGTTTGTAACAGACCGGTAAAGGAAATACAAACGTGATAGATAAGGAACAGTTTAGAAATAAATACACATTAATAAAGGAAATTTGGAGGCTCATCTCCCATTAATCCTATTTTATCTATATAACATTACCTATTTTCAGATCATTGTGTATTTATAAACGATATTAAGAGCAAAGTCATCATTGAAAGCGTATACAGTTGACAACAAGATTAGTGTTCATACAAAGGTACACAGTGGCAGCGAGAGGCGACCCGAGCAGGTAATGTATACTGTGTCAGTTGGAAAACTTAAAGGTGATGCCGATTTCGTTCAAATTGTCTTCGATCCATTTATTAATTTTATCCTCCATTGGGGGTGTCAGCTTGGTCTGCCAGTCACCAATATCTCCTGAAAATAACACGTGGTAGATTATTATTATTATTAAAAAAAATTAATTCTCATGTTCAATTGTCATCTTCTGTAATGCGTCATCGATGGATTCCGTAAGAGTATGTAAATTATTTAAACTAAACCAAAGCATCTATTGTCATATATGTTGACACTTCTGATGTAGAGGAGTATATTTGTTTTATTTTTGTACAGTAATGTACTTGAGTACACAGTGTGATGGTCTTCCTGGAGGTGGAATAACCGTGTCTGGACTAGCATCCGTTATGGGGAGGAGTAACCCACTAGTGTATACATCATGTAGTGTAATGATGCCCTCTGGTGAGTGTTATAGCTTACATCACTAACAACTCTGTTCTGGCGGAGTGTCAAGAAGGCTGTCTTATATCTCGTTGATTCAAATAAAGTAAGACAGACACATGAATCAACGAGACAGGAGAAGTAATTCTTCTTGGTTCACCAATAGAAGAGTCATCAGTGTACACCAAACTGTCTTACCCTTCCTGAAGAAGCCCCCATCCAGGCTTATGATGTCCAGGTTAAATTTATTTGGATCGTCTTCCATTTCTCCAAGCAGAGCTTTTCTGGTTTTCATTTCATCGAAGCTTGTGTGTATTGCTACCCTTTCAAGTTGATTTTCGGTCAACATTGTGCCTAAAAAGTCGTTTAGTTTTCCCAACTCAGCCATTGTGTCAGTCTTCAAATCCTCATAGAAGAGGAAGTGAAGGTTGGGATGTTGACGCTTCTCCCAGGCCTCCTTCACGTGCAGCCAGTAGGGCCCGTACACCACTGGTGGGGGAAACCTGTCTTGATCATAAAACATCTTTGTCCCAGAATTTATTGAACAACACTGGTAGAGACACTCCCTTGACACCTAATCGGGTGTTAAGACCATCTATACGCTAGAAAAACGGGACGAATCTAGGTTAATGGTTGTCTTTGTCGTATATTTTTAAGATGTTGAACCAATAATAATCTTAACACAAAAAATGTCTACTGTTGATTAATACTTAACGTCAGAGACCGAGTATTTTCACTTAAAACTTACCGTTGTCGTCCACAAAGTACCGAACAAACTGCTCGAGCGAGCTCTTGTAGTTTACTAGTTTAGTAATTCGACAGTGGTGATAGTAGGAGGTGACCACATCCTTGGGATTCCTTGCTACATACACCACCTGAGGGACGAAAAGATCCCATAGCCTCAAAATCGTAATTCGTATATAAAATGAAGTGGCCTTGAGGCAAGAGTACACGACCCCCTAGCTATACAAAGTGTTATTCACATGTTATTTATTTACAAGACTCAGTAAAATTCTACGAGTGATGTGAGTTACCTTGGTAGTGTTGAGGAGGGAGGACGGCATGAGAGAGAGAGGCAGATGGGTTTTGATGGTCCGTGGGTCAGGTGTCGTCTCCAATAACTTTATCATCACTCCCTCAAGACCATCCTCTGCTAAATCTGTGAACATGTCCAATCTGTGTGTGTGTGTGTGGTAGTGGAAAATATTTAATAGGCAATTAGGAACCAAAAAAAAAAGGGGTTTTTTCAAAAGTATTCAAAATCACACGAAAGTTAACTCAAATTTCCTCGAAAAATACAAATAAAAGAGGAGTAAAGGAACACAGCAGTGAATACTTACTCCAGGAAAGGAGAGCGATACATGATGGGTTGGTGAGTCTTGGAATGCTTCAGGTCCGGGTTATTCAACATAGTCCATACTACCTCCTGTACCCACGTCGTCCCACATTTAGGATACGTCATTACCAACACGTCACTCTGTTTGAACTGATTTACAAAAGTGATGACACTATTAAGATGTTTATAATGATGAAGAGGTGAGACAGGAAGGAAGTTTCAAGTAATACACGTGATTGAGATAATTCGAAATGAATAATATTTGAGAGCTATCAGTATTTGTACTCGCTAACACAAAATAAAACCACACATGACGCGATGAAAATTTGGCTTATTAATGCAACTTTCTGAAGCTTCCGTCACAGAGATTAAGATATAAGATTCCCATTCTTGAAAGTAAAAAAATTTCTCACCTCAAAATTGTAGAGTTTATCAGCATATTTCATATAGAGCCTGGGGTAGAGCCACCTGCCGGGGCTGAGGCGGAGAAGGTCTTGGTAGCCACAGCCAGTAAAATCACTCTTCAGTTTAGCCATTTCCTTCTCCCCCAGGTATTTTATCTTGTGGCCACTATGCAGTTCCATATGTGCCTGTATATTAGTTTTGTTTTACTATTATTGTAGAAAATGTAAAGTTTATCAGCTTAGTAGGAAGCTGTTACCTATAACAACGCGAGAAACAAAGAGACTAGTGGCCGGAACTACTCCCTGTGCACCGCAGAACGAGACACACAGGTACACGCTCTGATCAGTGTAGATACTGGAGTAACAATGACGAAGTGGGCTTCTTAGCTAGAGGACTGGGGACTGGCCTTGATGAATGCCACCACACACATCGCTGGCTCCAGATAAACTTTCTATTGTTTTCTTTGACCAGATTTGTTTACATCCGTACAAAAACTTTTCGGGGACGGATACACACAAAATAAAATAATTGTTTGTTGAAAGAGCTCGTGTGAGGCATCTGGTCACGCTGCCTTGCAAGAACAGTCTTGGGGTGTACGACTCCATTTACGATGACCTTCTTGCCCTGATCTTGTTTCAGGAATACCACCTTTTCGAAGCTCTGGAGATATCTCGAAGTTTCGATATTTTGAGTACAGCACTAGCTGATAATTCCCACCAGGAAACTTGCTTCGAGACTCCTCCATAGCTTCGAAAAGTGCAGAGTTCCATGTGTTAAAGGCGATATTGCTGAAAAAAGATCAGGGCAAGAAGGCCATCGTAAATGGCAGGTCAGCACAGAACCACTGACTCCCACCAAACATTCCCGAGGAAAGGATACACAAATCTTAAGCCACATGGCTCAGAGAGAGGAGAGAGAGGTAGAGAAGGACATCTGCCCTGGAGAAGACAGAAGGCAGAGTCATCTGCTCTCAAGCAACCCTGGCCCCAAGAACGTCTCCACAAGTCATCTCGTCACAGTCTGTGTCCATATTTAGACATCCACGTTCACTCTAAATATTTCTTCTTACACGAGGAAAACTATTTACAATTGATACATATTAAACTGATGTTAATGTCAGGTACAGTTTAAAGCTTGACATATGAAAAGATATTTTATAATGTCATTAGCATGATAATTCAAGCTCTGTTCTGCATTAATTTACCTTATTTACCTAATGGCCATCCACTAGAGGTCACCAAACCGAGGGAAGGAAGCCAGTGACCTGTGTAGGATCCCTCCATCGTTCATGATAATTTTGTCAAGGACAATTTTGAAGCCCAGTACCGTTTGTGATTCCACGAAGACTTTCCTTATGTTTGGTGGTGCGTGACATCACAAAGAAATGTCCCGGGTTCACGTTTTCCATCTCTTGAAAGTTGAATGAGATTTGCCCTATTGTGCCTCGTGAAGATGATGACATCGTTCCTGAATCATCTTAATCGCTGTGTTGCGCCTTTTCTAGGGATGTTTGGTCTTTCTGGAGGTAGAGTTTTCACGTCTGTATACAGTAATCCAGACTGAGGGTACGTGAGATTTGTACAATTTATGTATCTTTGTATTCGAAGGTATGTTTTATAATTCCCAAATCTCGGTTTGCTTTCCTTGCAGCTACCCCCACCTGTTGCACTGCCTTCAGTGAATGAACTATCACAACGCCTAGATATTTCTCTTTATCGACAGTATCCAGGAAAGTGTTATTAACAGAATTGTTGTGGTTGAGGTTGTTGTCAAAGTCTAATTATACCGGGTATAAACGCCTTAGTTAAGGACGTTCAGGTGAAGGGCAAGTCGAAGGGAATGATTGAAACCCATCGTTTGACGCATTCAATATTTATTGATGTGGTCAAAACCTGCAGACAACAAGGCGTTCATTAGTATTACTTGGTAATCTATCTGATACATAATTAGTTAGTCTCACACAATTTATTTTAATTATAATTGATTATTGATCATGATGACATGAAACAAAGTTCATAAATCTATTAATCTTAGCTACACTTCATTCCGCGTTGTCTTATTGCTCCAGATAAGACAAGAACGAGTGGACATAATTAGTCCACAATATTTCAGTACTGAGGGGTATGTCATCACTTTGGCTGTACTTACAAGTGCAGGTCAATGCGAACCAGTACGGTGTTCCAAGGGACAATAGTACTGTGTAAATTGTTCCAGCACAAAAAACTCGGCCAGGATTGAGAGTTGCTGTTCACCACTGCTAGCAGAGTGCTGATCCTCACAGCATCACCTGAGGGAGCAGTCTACTAGAGTCCAGGCGCCCACGTCGCCTTTTAAACCATACATTTTGCAGAGTCAGGACCTCTTCTCCGTAAACACTGCCCACCCCGTAATCAGGGGATGATAAAATCAGGATAGATGGCAAGAATATGTTCTAAAACAATGGGATGGTTCAACTGTACACGCCCTCGACCTTACATAAGCTCTGCCCAGGGGCGTGGATAGACTTTAGATTTTGTTGCGACATCGTCTTGACTTATCTTCGTGTCGTCTGCAAATATGATAATATGGCTCGATATGATCTCATCTATATCGCTCATATTGATCACAAACATGGTAGGTCTAAGGATAGAGCCTTGTGGTATTCTACTGAAACCCCTTTTTCCATTCAGAATGCACTCCATTCCTCTTTTTGCCTGTCGTCAATCCAGTTGTTAATCTATTTCAAAATCTTGCCTGTTATGCCACGTGCCTGCATCTTAGAGGCGAGTCGTGCAAGTGACTCATCGCCCAAGCGGTTAACAAGCCGACAAGTGGCGAAGAGGATGAAGTAAAGTATATAGTAAGGTAATGGTCGATTATTTCTTAGAAATAATTCAGGGTTACGTTCTAGAGATTGACAATTTTGTTAAAATAATTCCGGATTACGTTATACTGATTTATACTTTTTAAGGGTGGTTGTATTAACACAAATCTTCTATTTGCGTAACTGAAAGCTTTATTTCTTGCTTAAGATAAAGGTTTATGCTTCTACAAATACATAAATAAAGGATATTTTTTAGCTAATACTATTGCGTTACTGACAAGCCAGACGTGATTCTCAAAGATTCGTAGATTAATTATTTGTCGTAGACGAAGATATGAGAACATCTTTAACTGATTAACTTAAGCTCAAACGAAAAATAATCATGTATATAAATAACATGATCCTACATTAACTATAATATACTCACCTGATATTATGAGAAGCAAAATTAACATAGAGAATCTTTAGGGAAATTTAGACTGTTAATTTTTGTTTGGTGTTAAGTTAAACGTATCTAGTTAGGGTATAATTTGGGGTGATATTTATTTGGATATTAATTTTGAACTTCAGTTTAAACCAACCAGTTAATTGCATTCGTATATCTCGACGAATCTTGGACGAATCTTTAAGAATCTTTAACCTGCATAGAAAGAAGTAAGCTGAGAGCCGTCACCAGAATCTTTTATAATGATTAAAAAAAAAAAAAAGATCACGAGTCCTTATAATCACTTTACCTAGAACATGAAACTTGCCAATCCCCCTCCCCCCTCCCACATGTCAGACGAGTCGCCATCAACAAACTGCCTGGTCCCTCCTTCCCTCCCTCCAACTTTTTTTTTTTTTTAACTCCAGTGTCTCCGGGAGCAGGCAGGGAGGGAGGAAGGCAAGACCATTTCTCTTGGACACCCTAATAATATACACAAGTGGATATATCGACTGAGCTCCTCTTATGGCGTCCTTAGCAACCACCACCATTCCTGTGAGTTGATTGGTTGCTGGTTACTAGGTGATTCATAACTAACACCCAATCAACTCGTAGTTATGACCTATGATGATTGGAAAAGAACATCATTAAGTATTACCCGTTAATGGTTGATGGTCTTGGTGGTGTATATGCTGAAGGAATTGGGGGGGGGGGATACTTTTCACTGGATTCTGTATAAGTAAGACACTTGAGGGATTTTAAGGCACGGAGGAAATATCGTCGTTCAGGAGGTTAGGGGGGGGGGGCTTGGCGTGGGTACATCTGTTTTGATCCATCGAGTGAGTCAGGTGTGGTTTACAGGGTGTACTTGAAGGGGACTTGGTTGAGGTTCTTCTTGATCCACTGGTCGAGTTTCTCCACCATTTCAGTCGTAAGCTTCTCCTTCCAGCTCCCCACCTCACCTGCGTAGTGAAGATGAGGTGTAGATGTTTGAGTTTATTCTCACACACACACACACCTTCCTGACTTCAGTTCAAAACTGATAATATGTTACATAAATTTATTTTTGACCTGACCTGACCAGTCACGTCACCCCCTTCTCTTAAGCTCCTCTACGTGTGTGTTGGTGTGGGGATTAGTGGATGACATCATTATGACCTGACCTCATGTTTTTAAGGTTACCCTGTATATTTAAGCCTCTCTCTGTCCATGTCCAGGGGTTTAAATTCTTGACGGCCGGGGCATGTTGTTAAATAATAATCACTGATGGAGTAACAGATTCAGCATCACGTTCACCATATCGCTGAGGTATTTTCGTTGCTTTTGTTGGGGGGTGAGGGGAGGTGTTATTCACACCAACACCTGACTTGACTGCAAAAAAATAAACCCAGTGAGAGGGATTTTTGTTTCCAGGGGGTTGCGGCCTTAAAACTGGTGACTCCTCCTATTGGTGACCCTTACTGGTGACTCCTCCTACTAGTGACTTAACACAACCATGTAAGTGAAGACGATAGAGAGAGAGATAGTGTGTGTGTGTGTCATAACTAAAGTCTCACAGAGGCCACCATTTTTCTCAGGCCATTGTGTGTGGTTTCAACGGGGATACGACTCCTCTGGTCTAAATCGGGATCATACAGTATTTTGCGTGTGTGTGCGCGAGAGAGAGAGAGAGAGAGAGAGAGATCACCTAATACTCCTACCCCCCATTAGCCTCTCTCTCTCTCTCTCTCTCTCTCTCTCTCTCTTTTAAGGGGTCTAATTTCAGGGTTGGTGTAATTTCTGACGATGTGTAATTAGACGAGAATTTTGTTTTCATAATCCAACACATAGTTTATAGAATTAACTTATGTATAGCGTTGTTATAACATTTTACAGTTTGCTGAGCATTCGCAACCATTTTGTATCACTGTGCATTGAAGGATTTGTTTACGATGGGTCATAAGCGAGAGGAGGAGTATAATTATAGTCAGTCTGTTTATTGCGTCACACTCAGCCACGCTCAGCAATATGACGTATGGTTTTGTGATTGGATACTGTGGCAGTATTTGTTTTCGAACTGGCCAATCACAATTTAAGACGAGAGAAAGAGGGTGCGGGGGCTGCTACTGACTGACCTTTCCTGAAGAAGCCTCCGTCCTGCTTCACAATATCTGGGTTCATCATCGGGTTCTCTGATGACTTGCTGCCCATCAGGTTGTCTCGGGCCTGCATCTCACTGAAGCTGGTGTGTCTGGCCACCTGTAAGAAATTTTATGGTGGATTACATTACTAGGAAGAAAAAAGACCTGGGAGATGTTGGAAGATGCTTTGCTAGGAAGACAAGAAGACGACACTGGAAGATGTTTTGTAATGTATACTTTACTGGTAAGAAAAAAAGGTCCTTGGTGTAACCAGGGTGTAGAGGTAACATATACCAAGGTTATGTTGCTTTTATTTCATGCAAGATATGAACATTATAGAGAAAACTTTACTTGTGTGACAAGTATAACTCAGAGGAAAGAGCGAAAAAGTCACTAGGATATATACAGTATATCGTGTTTTACATTCTCAAGTTGTTCTTGGTTGAGTTTTGTGCCCAGGAAGTCGTTCAGTTTCTTCAACTCGGCCATCGCGTCAGCTCTCAGGTCCTCGTAGAAGAGGAAGTGAAGGTTGGGATGTTGACGCTTCTCCCAGGCCTCCTTCACGTGCAGCCAGTAGGGCCCGTACACCACTGGTGGGGGAGATAAGGTCTTTGAGGTAGCGACACTCACAGCTTCCCGCCATTCAACATAAACAAACGATTCGACCAGACTTATGAGAATAAATTACTTGTTCTTTTTCCTTCACTTGTTTGAATTTACGGTGAAGCCCAAGAAGATTAAGGTCCCGCTATGGCAGAGAACCTAAACAAAGCTGAAGAAAAAAACATTCAAAGGGACTAAACACCCCCCCCCCTCCACACGACTCACCATCATCATCAACGACATACTTGATGAACTGGTCAAGTGTGCCGGAGTAGCTGAAGTTGTTGATGAGACGACAGTGGTGGTACAGAGACACGACCATATCGCGGGGGTTCCTGGCTATGTACACCACCTTCAGGAGAGAGAAACAACATATATCTGGTGCCGCGGTACTCAACACTTCTCTAACAGTCCTGTCTGAGTCTAAATACATTATGGTATTTACATTATGGTACTCGTCGGTGTATAAAAGATATTAATATTAAGGTCTTTGGGATATGTTGAAAGAGACGCGTTTTGCCTTGGTTTAGTCCTGATACTGTCCTTTATCCACTTACCTTGGCCTTCTCCAGGAGTGTAGGGTGCAGGAGGGAGAACGGCAGGTGGCTCTTGATAACCCTGGGGTCGGGCATGGCGGCAGACACCTGGAGATTGACACCGTCTGCTGGGTTGGCTCCTGGACACAGCTTGAGGAAGCCTTGAAGAAGAGGGTTATCTGGGGTGATCGGTGGCATCTTCTTCCCGTCCGTTAACATGTCCATACTGAGAGAGAGAGAGGATCAAGTTGCATGGCATAAAATAATCGTAGTCTACAATTACATATATGCATTTATCTTTGTAACAACTAATGCAATATAAAACAGTACATGACTAATAATGGCTAAACAAACAAACACACACACACGGTGGCCTTACTCAACAATAGGAACCCTGGACAGGATGGGCGTAGTTGCCAAAGGATTATCAAGGTCTGGGTTATTCCTCATGGTCCATACCACCTCTTGCATCCATGAGGAACCACACCTCGGGTAGCTCATCACCACCACGTCACTGCCTCGCCACTGTGTGTGTGAGAGAGAGAGAGAGAAAGACTCCATGTAATAAGAACATCTATTAAAACCATATAGTCGATTATATCATCTTCATTAGTGTTACACTTAAAAAAAACCGTCAGAAATAACTCACACCTGAAATTTAAAACAAGACAGTCAATAATACCTGAAAGTTGTAGATTTTATCAGCATAGTTGGTGTAGGCGGAAGGGAGGAACCAGCCACCGGGGGTGAGTCGTACTAGACCGTGGGTGAAACCGATGAAGTTCTTGTCCTGCTGGGCGAGGTCTTCTCCCTCCAGGGGCGTAGCCTTATGACCACTCAGCAGAGACTCGTTAGCCTCCGACATGGTAACACTTCTGGATATAGAATGTTAATGTGGGCTGGTCACTTTCTCTTTAGTTTTAATAATTCTGGTGTTTATCATTTGTACCAACTGACTAGATAAGTGTACCTGACTCGAGCTTCTGTGAGTGTGTGAGTGCGTGGGTGTGTGAGCATATAAGTGTGTGAGTATGTGAATGCGTGGGTGTATGAGTATGTGAGCATATAAGTGTGTGAGTATGTGACTGTGTGAGTATGTGAGTATATAAGTGTGTGAGAATGAGAGTGGTATGAGTATGTGAGTGTGTGTCGTGAGTATAGAGTGGAGAGAGCCTATCGTTGTCCGTGGTTGGAGTAGAAAAGTAGTCTCCTTTGATCGT
The DNA here is from genome assembly GCF_018991925.1 of Homarus americanus. Lineage (NCBI taxonomy): Eukaryota > Metazoa > Arthropoda > Malacostraca > Decapoda > Nephropidae > Homarus > Homarus americanus. Next base: position 7,073,439 of record NW_024745073.1, on the reverse strand, counting down.
GTCTCTTCGTCAGTTGATTTGATAAGGATCATTTTGTTGTGTATTATCTCGATTGTGATTGTTTTTGACTGATGAGGTGGGGGGGGGGGTAGTTCTTCTCGTGTGCTCACTTAATCTTACACTTCCCACTTAATCTTACACTCCCCACTTATTCTTCCACTTCCCACTTAATCTTACACTCCCACTTAATCCTGCACTTCCCACTTAATCTTACACTCCCACTTAATCTTCCACTTCCCACTTAATCTTCCACTTCCCACTCAATCTTCCACTTCCCACTTAATCTTCCACTTCCCACTTAATCTTGCACACCCCAGCACTTGATTTATTCTCTGCCTCACCTCTGAACACTGGCGGTTAACAAACATCTTCCAGTCACTCAGGTCGGTTGCCCAGAATGTTAACAGCCTCAATATATATATTGTGTTGAATGTAAATCAGTGTGTGTAATAAAATGTTCCTTGGGGTAGGTCGGTGATAACCCATCTTAACCACAATCTAACCCAGCCTAACCCATCTTAACCACAATCTAACCCAGCCTAACCCATCTTAACCACAATCTAACCCAGCCTAACCCAACTTAACCACAATCTAACCCAACTTAACCACAATCTAACCCAGCCTAACCCATCTTAACCACAATCTAACCCAGCCTAACCCATCTTAACCACAATCTAACCCAGCCTAACCCAACTTAACCACAATCTAACCCAATTAACCACACCCAACCCATCTAACCACACAATCTAACACAGCCTAACCCATCTTAACCACAATCTAACCCAGCCTAACCCAACTTAACCACAGTCTAACCCAACTTAACCACAGTCTAACCCAACTTAACCACAGTCTAACCCAACTTAACCACAATCTAACCCATCTTAACCACACTCTAGCCCAGCCTAACCCATCTTAACCACAATCTAACCCAGCCTAACCCAACTTAACCACAATCTAACCCAACTTAACCACAATCTAACCCATCTTAACCACAATCTAACCCAGCCTAACCCATCTTAACCACAATCTAACCCAGCCTAACCCAACTTAACCACAATCTAACCCAACTTAACCTAACCGAACCAAACCTGTCCATAATCTAACCCAGCCTAACCTAACTCAACCAAACCTAACCTAATCCAATCTAACCACAAGCTAACCTAACCCCCCCCAGGCAGTGTTGTAATCATCAGGTGACACAAGCTGCTGCTGCTGGTGGTGGTCGTGGTGGGTGGGGGGGGGGGGCGAATCGTTCTCTGATCCCGCATTAGTTTAGCAGGAGAGGAGAATGTCTCTCACGGGCATTCTCATACCTTCGGTCAGAATGATCATGTATGAGAGTTAATGAGGAAAGAGTGAGAAAGAAAAGTCAAAGAAACATCACGGTAACAATAAGAGTGAGAAAGAACAAGAGTGAGAAAGAGCAAGAGTGAGAAAGAACAAGAGTGACCAAGAGTGAGAAAGAAAGGCACAAGAAACATCAAGGTAACAACAAGAGTGAGAAAGAACAAGAGTGAACAAGGGTGAGAAAGAAAAAGAGTGAGAAAGAACAAGAGTGAGCAAGAACAAGAGTGAGCAAGAGTGAGAAAGAACAAGAGTGAGAAAGAACAAGAGTGAGCAAGAACAAGAGTGAGCAAGAGTGAGAAAGAACAAGAGTGACCAAGAGTGAGAAAGAACGAGTGACCAAGAGTGAGAAAGAACAAGAGTGACCAAGAGTGAGAAAGAAAGGCACAAGAAACATCAAGGTAACAACAAGAGAGCAAGGCTGAGAAAGAACAAGAGTGAAAAAGAACAAGAGTGAGAAAGAGCATGAGTGAGAAAGAACAAGAGTGAGCAAGAGCAAGAGTGAGAAAGAACAAGAGTGAGAAAGAACAAGAGTGAAAAAGAACAAGAGTGAGAAAGAACAAGAGTGAGAATGAACAAGAGTGAGAAAGAACAAGAGTGAGAAAGAACAAGAGTGAGAAAGAACAAGAGTGAGAATGAACAAGAGTGAGAAAGAACAAGAGTGAGCAAGGCTGAGAAAGAACAAGAGTGAGAAAGAACAAGAGTGAGAAAGAACAAGAGTGA
>NW_024745073.1:7004950-7071272 GCF_018991925.1 Homarus americanus | reverse complement strand
AGAAAAATAGACAATCTACTTATGGGTAGGTAGTTTGGTCGGAAGTTAGGTAGGTAGGTAGTTAGGTGGGTGGGTATGTAGGTAGGTAGTTAGGGTAGGTAGGTGGGTGGGTAGGTAGGTAGTTAGGTAGGAGTGTGGATGGGTAGATAGATAGGTAGGTAGGCATTGAATTGAATTGAATTGAATTTAAACAGTTTATTTAGCCAGAAAATCACAGATACAGAGTGGATAATAATAACAATATTAACATAGCTGAGCCAGTTGAGAACCTGAGCTCTCGTTGAGACACCTGATAGGCTATATACTATACATTTATCTCAAAGAAGTATTATGTAACATTTAGTATCATCTGGAATAGTACAATAGCATGGTAGTAATAAGAACATCTTATGTTACCACGGTTGCCTTTGTCTACTCGGCAGTAATTGGGGACCTGGCTGTTAATCGATATGCGGAATGTGTTCCGGGGTAATGGATAGTCAGTGCAGTTGGCGATTTGTCCGGTCTTCTCGGACTATTCCTTGACCCTGGGCTGGGTCATGCAGCTCGTTAACTTAAGGTGTGGTTGTTGTCTTGGCGACAGCTTCTACACCTTAAAACCTTGGGCCGGCCATCCTCTTTACACGAGGTGCAACCATTAGGTAGGTAGGTAGGCCGGGCTCTCGGCATGGAGGTAGGCCAGTAGGTAGGCAGGCCGAGCGTTCCGTAGGAAGGCAGGCTGTCAGGCAAACAGGTAGGCCCCGAGGCAGGCAGGCAGGCAGGCAGGCGTGATCTACAGAGCTGGAGCTACTGTAGTATGTGGTCTACGGAACTGGTGCTGCTGTCGTATGTGGTCTACAGAGCTGGAACTGTGTCTACCAGGATATTTACACTGTAGCATCCACGAACCTAACATAACCTAGGTTATCTTATGTTAGTGGATGCTACAGTGTAAATATCAAGGTAGACACAACTCCAGCTTTGTAGACCACATACTACAGTAGCTCCAGCTCTATAGACTGCATACTACAGTAGCTCCAGCTCTGTAGACTGCACATTACAGTAGCTCCAGCTCTGCAGACTACATGCCATAGTAGCTCCAGCTGTGTAGACTCCATACTACAGTAGCTCCAACTCTGTAGACTACATACTATAGTAGCTCCCAAATAACAACATAAGCATTTATTTGTAATTTTGTCATTCATGGTGATGTAGCCTCAGTCATCTGGTGGTGGTGATGCAGCCTCCTGTCACATGCTGGTGATGATTTAGCCTCAGTCACCTGGTGTTGATGTAGCCTCTTGTCATCTGGTGTTGGTGGTAGTAATGTAGCCTCAGTCAGGTGTTGATGGTGGTAAAGTAGCCTCAGACAACTGGTGTTGTTCGTGGTAATGTAGCCTCTTCTCATCTAATGGTAGTGGTGATGTAGCCTCAGACATCTGGTGTTAGTGGTAGTAATGTAGCCTCCTGCCATCTGGTGGTGTTGCCTCCTGTCATCTGGTGGTGGTGGTGGTGCCTCCTGTCATCTGGTGGTGATGGTGCCTCCTGCCATCTGGTGGTGGTGGTGATGTAGCTTTCTGTTACCTGGTGGTGGTGGTGATGTAGCCTCCTATCATCTGGTGGTGGTGGTGATGTAGCCTCCTGTCATCTGGTGGTGGTGATGTAGCTTTCTGTTACCTGGTGGTGGTGGTGATGTAGCCTCCTGTCATCTGGTGGTAGTGGTGAAGTCAGCTTTCTGTTACCTGGTGGTGGTGGTGATGTAGCCTCCTATCATCTGGTGGTGTGGTGGTGATGTAACCTCCACCTTCATCTAGTGGTGGTGATGTAGCCTTCTATTATCTGGTGATGGTGGTGATGTCGCCTCCTGTCATCTGGTGGTGGTGGTGGTGGTGGTGATGTAGGCTCCTTTCATCTGGTCTGGTGGTGGTGGTGATGCTGGCCTTCTCTGTCATCTGGTGGTAGTGATGTAGATTTTCTGTTACCTGGTGGTGGTGATGTCGCCTCCTGTCTCATCCTGAGTGGTGGTGGTGGTGGTGATGTAGCCTCCTGTCATCTGGTCTGGTGGTGGTGGTGATGTAGCCTTCTGTCATCTGGTGGTGGTGATGTAGATTTCTGTTACCTGGTGGTGGTGGTGATGATGTAGCCTCCTGTCATCTGGTGATGGTGGTGATATAGCCTTCTATTATCTCTGGTGATGTGGTGGTGGTGGTGGTGATAAAGCCTCCTATCATCTGGTGGTGGTGGTGATGTAACTCTGTTGCCTAGTGGTGGTGGTGGTACTTGGCCTTCTGTTTTCTGGTGGCAGGTGGTGGTGGTGATGTAGCCTCCTGTCATCTGGTCTGTGGTGGTGGTGGTGGTGATGTAGCCTCCTGTCATCTGGTGGTGATGGTGATGTAGCCTTCTCTCATCTGGTGTTGGTGGTGGTGATGTAGCCTCCTATCATCTGGTGGTGGTGGTGATATAGCCTTCTATTATCTGGCGATGGTGGTGGTGATGATGTTGCCTCCTATCATCTGGTGGTGGTGGTGATGTAGCTTTCTGTTACCTGGTGGTGGTGGTGATGTAGCCTTCTGTCATCTGGTGATGGTGGTGGTGGTGGTGGTGGTGATGTAGCCTTCTGTCATCTGGTGGTGGTGGTGGTGGTGGTGATGTAGCCTTCTGTCATCTGGTGATGGTGGTGGTGGTGATGTAGCCTTCTCTCATCTGGTGGTGGTGATATAGCCTTCTGTTTTCTGGTGGTGGTGGTGATGTAGCCTCCTGTCATCTGGTCTGGTGGTGGTGGTGATGTAGCCTTCTGTCATCTGGTGGTGGTGGTGATGTAGCCTCTGTCATCAGTCTGCCCCTTGTTCTTCACTTCTGTAAGGTTAGATGATATAAAATAGTTATATAGATTTAATGATGAATACAGTTGATAGATTCACAGACACTTATTTACAGTAAGGTCCTTTGCTTAGGCTAGGTCTCTAATCAGCAATAGCATGTCAACAGGAGAAATAGTGAAAGTTTTCTGATCAATTTAACAATCATTACATTGCACTTGGACTAACTGAGGTTGGCAGATCACTTCAACATTATATATTTTGTGGTTAATACAGAAACAGCTTCATCTGTTATGTATTTTTTACTTTTAGCTATGAATTGTTTTACACTATTACTGGTTTTGATGTACTGTAGTTTGGTAACTTGTTTCAGTCTTTTATAGCTGTGAAGAAGAAAGTGTTTTTTGCTTGACTGTAAACACCAGGTACGGTACAGTACAGTACGGTATACCACAAAATTATGTTCCCTCCCTCTAGTGCCTGCCGGTTCATATCCCTAATCCTTACAAAATTTGGTGGTAAATAGTTTGGCCACAGTTTGTTGAATATCCTATAAGAGTGATTCAGTCTCAGTTGCTTCACTCTATCTGTCACACTTAACATTTTCAGTGATTGTGAGACTCTGAGACCAATGTGATATCTTGCATTCATGTCAAGAATAAACCTCGCTGCCTTGTTTTAAATATTTTTTAATTTGACTTTTAGCTTTTGTGTTAAGGCAGAGTGTAATGATGATCAGGAATAGTCTAAGTGACTTTGTAGAGTGCCAAGCAAAGTTGCTATGAGCATCAGCTGAGACATATGGCATTTCTATAAACAAATTGTTTATCCTAACATTAGTTTTACTTATTATATTATCTACAATTTATTATCCAGATGAAGAAAGTCGAGAGTTAGTCCAAGGTATTTCACTGAGTTTACAGTTGAGATGGGTTCATTCCCACATTGCAGTAAAACTACCCAATGTCGGACTCGGTTTGAATTACCAGTGCAGATGCTGAGTTGTAATTGGGCTCTACAAAACCCTGGGCAGTACTCAAATTCTTGAATCTAGACTCTATAGTACCAAAACATCTTCTAAAACTAAATTAGGTGGGAAGCACATACAAAGGCTATATCAAACATAGGACCATAGGTGCGTTATACAGTAATTCAATTATGTACTGTAATAATACTTTTACTCACGTCCATACTAATGTACGAATGACAGTGAAGAGGGTGAAACAAGAAAAAAGCTGATAGTCTTCTTGAGAAAACTGAGGAACTGGACTGTGTGTTCATGTTCATTGGTTAGATCGTTTCCACAAACCGACAAGACCCTACAGGATCCACAGATTGGCATTAGCACATGTACATTGCTCACTAACTTCTTGAAATAAATCCTAGAATGTTTTGATGAAACTGGACTCAAAGCAAAAGGAGACCTGCCTGATGTAGACTACAAGTGTGTGAATAAAAGAGAGTGAGAAAAAACAAGTCAGTGATGGTGATGCAGCAAATGATGATGGCAAGCTTTCTCCAAGAGACAAATTTTGAGTAAAATCCATTATTCCCATGATGGATGCCCTTGAAATCAGTGTGAAAAAAATAGTCATATACAGTACTGTACAGTAAAATAATGTTGCAAAAATATAGAAATTTTTAGTTGATTTAGAAGAACAGTTGTGTGACAGTGTAAAGTTTCTAATGAAAGACTATCCTGATGATATTGATGTTAACCTTGTTGGGGAAGTAAAGCACTTTCATGTTTATACCAAGAAAAATTATTCTAATCAAGGATATTTATGCCACTTGGACTGTAAGGGCGGTAATGAGTGAGATGGTTGTCCTCACTCGTTTGCGGCTCCACTAGGGGGGATAGACGGAGGTGAGAAGGTTGCTGCTGCTTCGTCACATAGGGACACTGCAGCTGTCCAACACATGTACTTGCCCCCGCTGTTCATTTCAAGCTCTGCTCAGTATGTACTCATCTGAGGCTCGTGGGCTGGATTCCCCAGTCCTTCACTATTTGGCTGTCAATCTCGGACACCTGCTCAGCTACTACCACCAGCTGCCCGTGTCGCCACTTCCTCCACGCCTATCCACCGTCCGTTCTGGCGTCTCTCACTGCATGGCAAGACATCACCACCAACGCAAGTGAGGGAAGCTGCCCTGGACCTTCCCCTGAGGCGGGACCACCCGCATCAACTGAACATTCCACCAGAGCTGCCAGCCGTAAGGAAATATCTGTACAGTACATTGTTTGACTCCCATAATTGTTTGACTCCGTAATTGTTTTTATTTGATATTTGTATGAGTGGTGTCGAATTGTGATTATTTTCATGTAAAGAGATGTCAATCTCCTGACATTAAATTCTGTAGCTGAAAAGGATTAGAGAATGAACTATGGACATCAATGCTGTGGAAAAATTCTCTGCATTAAGCATTGTATGTGAATAGAAAGTGAAAATTGGAGCTTATCATTGGACAACTTCATCCATGACTTTTGCTCTTAGGAAACTACTTAAGAAATTTTTTTCTAGAATTTTAATGTGATGTTCAAACAAGAAGACGGTGCCAGTTGCATTACTGATTCAGTTGCTAAGGGTGAAACTGTTTGAATTTATTTATATAATAGTAGGAGTAACCGTAGAACAAGATTATCTCAACTGTTACTCAACTCCAGTGTGACGAATAACTTCTGTTACCCAAGGGTTGTCACGTATACTTGGAGTACACTTGATAACTGTAAACTGTAGACTGTTCCTAGACTCAGTCCTCTTCTTAAGCTACGCTTTTGCCAACTATGTAACGATATATTCTTTGCTTAACAGTATAACACAGTAATGGGAGAACATAATATCTCTACCTTTACCAACTGCATATCTGTTGGGTGACTGTTATGTTGAATAACCACTACTTGTGAAGCTATCGTACATGTAACAACCTTCCTGGGTTGTCACCACTTATAACAATCACTTGTGAAACATATTTACTTTATATTCTAGACATACTAAAATATAGATAAAAGTTTATTGGGTCTTCTGTAACCTACCTTAATCCAATAGAGTTCCTTTAAATATTTATTATAAAAGGTTTCTATATACTCTCTTTCAAAGGAATTATCACCGTAACTTAATCACTATTTACTATGAGTGTATATGAGGACAAGGCTATCTTAAGTAAGCTCTTCTAAATACGTCCGATTGATGTGGAGTGGGGAGTGATCTTGAGTAAGGGACCCTCGAGGAGCGAAAATATATCCGATGTCTTCCTCGAGGAAAGACGGGAAGCACATCAACGATAAGCTTAAATAATGTCTTCCTCTCATCCAGGGTTATCAAGCTACTGCCCGCAATGGAAGTAGGTGGCCAGGGGTAGATACTTATCCGCCAGCTCAGCACTAAGTGGCGTGACTTCCCGTACTGGACACACCTGCTCTGAACATGCTCATGTGCTCCTAAACATGAACCTCCTTAGCTAGTGAAGATTACAGGGGGTAATAGTTAGACTAGTCTAATGTAATTAAGCTTTACTTTTATAAATACTTCTGCCTATAAGACCGGGGGGCTAATACAAGAAGTTGATCTGTGCAATGTTTTATGTTAAAGTCTTCCTATTTCGTATTTGTTAGTTTGGAAATCATAATGTATTTTATTATGCAAAATAAGGCTTTTTCTAAGATGTACAGTATATATTATTTAGATTATAAGTTATTAATTGCATCTTTTGCTATGTATACTGCACAGTATGTATAGGCTATATAGTTTTATATAAAAACAAAGAATGTAATACCCTTTCTCACTATTATATGCTTCATTTTTTTTATGGTATGGAGCCTCTAAATCTTGACATAGCTTAGGGCTTCAGCATGTCTTAATACAGCCTCACATCTAACTTTAAGTTGTGGTGAAGTAATATAGTTACCTGATGCAATTATTACAATGCAATACAATACAATTTTAAGAACAGTACAGTACAATACAGTATATGATACAATACAGTACGGTACAGTACAGTACAATACAGTACAGTACAGTAAATTTAAGTTTAGTGTAATTAAGTTTGGTGTAATACTGTACATATTTCTACTTTAATGTTAAGCATGTCAGACTAGCCAAGGTGCAGTGCCTCTCTCCACCCACCAAGGCTCCAGCAATCATATGGGAAAGTAAGTGTCCTGGAGTGTTCAGTTGTTATTATGCTTTTAAAGGGTAATATCAAATGAAGACAATTTTTTAAAAGGTACTGGATACAGGGAAGTGTACAGATGAGGTGTGTGTGTGTGTAAGATAGGTGTAAATATAGAGGAGAAAGTAGAGATGTCCAATAAATGTTAAAGAAGAGGTACTGTATGAACCAATCTTCTGGAAAACATGTAACAACACACTAGTGAACATACTGGACGTGGCTTGCTATATGTTTACCTTGATAAGAGATGAGTTTATCTTGGGCCACTGCAGGATGAGTGAAGGACGTGGGTGAACTTTTGAGTTTCTCTAATGCATCTTTGTTGGTCGGTCCACTCAGTCTACTTCCCCGACCTCGCCTTCCTCTGTCACAATAAAAAGTGAGTTAGTGAAATACTGTACAGGCATCCCTCAAGGTACACAAGCTTGAGTAATGGAAATTCACATTAAAGGAACAAAAAAAAAATATATGGAATAATCTTTAAGATACAGAGGAAAAACTTCCATTAGTTACTGGGACACTGCACAGTACAGTACTGGTATTGGTTTGCTCAGATCCCATCAAGAATCTCCACCCCAACTTATTACACCTAAAGATTAACCACCTTAGTGCTATTTGTGGGGATGAGGTTAGGTTAGGTTAGCATTTGAGTGGTTAATCTTTAGGTGAAATAAACTAGGGTGAAGATTCATCAGGTGATCCCACTACTACAAAGTGCAGTAAACTTGGTGTGGGGGGGGGGGTGGACTTTGTTTTCCTTTTAATTTGTATACATGTTAAAAGTTTCATAAGGTAAGTTTAAAATTTAAAGACCAAAATATTTTATGCGCAGCATAGTTCGCCACAGATCTGTAATGTGCAGTTAAGGGTCCAGGAATTTGGGGTGTATGTTTTAGGGCTGCAGTCCCATACTGTACCTTAGATTTCCCACTGAAATACATAGAATGATTTAACATGATTCAACACCACCCACATCTGCTGTGCTGATAGTGAAGTGAAAGAAGTTTGAGATGACAATCACAGATTCATATCATTCTTGAGGGCAATCCTTTTTTTTTTTTTTAAGAAAAAGTGATATTGTACGAGTACAGTATCATTAACATGAAACACTTTCAAATATTATTGGTAAGGGTGGAGGAGACAGTTACCACCAGAAGTAACTTACAGATCTGAGCCAAAATTCCTGGAGATACCATTTGCATGACACTGAAAACGAAAATGCAAGCAAGAATATAAAGCACCTATTAGAACCTGACCTAACCGTATCTAACATCCTAACCTGTGGACACTTTCAGCAGACACCAGAAAGAAGTTAAGAGGACGTTTAAAAGTGGTGTTATAGGAGAATGCTAAGAAAAGGCTACACTGAGAGAAAAACAAATGAAGAAGTGCTAAGATTAGCAAGAACTTCAAGAGAAATACTTGAAATGTACAGAAAAGGACAAATTAGATACTTGGTCATATAATTAGGGATGAGGGTATAATAACAAATACCAATGTGCAAATTTGAGGATAGGAGGGCCCAAGGGGACAGGGGAAGGCAGAGACTGGGATGAATGAAATAAATTAATAACTGGGTTCCCAGAGAGATACGTAACCTCAGAGAATTGGTAAAAACAGCCGTAGAACGTTTAGAGTGGAGGAGTCCTCCACTCTAAACGTTCTCGGGCTGTAGTCGCCAACCCACAGATATGAGGAGAGTACTGTACTGTACTCTGTATAATTGATCTTAAGATTCTGTCACAACTGCAGTTGAAAATGTATAATTACAAACACAAAGAAATTGCTCAAGCACGATATCAATTACTATGGAAGGAAAATGCAGGGGTTAAAAAGGTATTTGCTCCCGTACTGGCACCGAGTGACAGTCCTGTAACTACTGTATAACCTAAAGTTACCATAAAAGTGTGTGGATATGTGCTTTCAATTGACTGATTAAACTGCAGTTTAAGACACCATGACACTTTAAGAAAGTTGCTTTTATTGGTACCAGATATCAAAGTAAGTACTTTCTGTTTAATATGGCAAGAAGTTTGGGGAACAGAGCCTCCCCAGCTATGAAGTTAGGTAAGGTTTGGTAGGTTTCTTTAGTTGGTTAGGTCAGGTTCTATTAGGTTCTAGTAAATGTAACCTCTTTTAAAACACTTACTATAATAATAAGAACATCAGTGGAAAAATGAATGAAATCGAACAACTCCTTCTGGTGGTAGTGCTGTTCTCAGAAATTACCCAATTATTTTCATCTTCATAATCTCCTAACACAGGCTGACAATACATAACTTTTTATTTCTTTACTTTTTTTACTTTTATCCTCTTCGCCACTGATCGGCTCGTTAGCCGCTTAGGTGATCGGTCACGTTTCTGTTACGCACTGTTGGCAAGTAGTGGGCAAGCACTGGCTCCTGATTATATCTGAACCTGCTCCAGTACTGGTCAAGTTTGGTCTTGAAAGAGCTCACTCGGTGCTGTCACAACACTCTTTGGCAGGTTGTTCCAAGAGTTCCCAACTTTCACTCTGAAAAGGTTTGCCTTTACAGTTTTCTGGACTTATGGCTTCTTCAACCTTGAGCTGTGACCCCTTGTGGGGCAAGCGTCTGCCAGCTCCAGGTATAGACACTCGACTGAGTAGTGCCCTTTGAGATATTTAAACACCTCAATTAGGTCCCCCCTTGCCCGTCTGTAGTATAAGCTAGGCCATTGCAGGTGCTCTAATCTCTCTGGGTAGCTGAGGTGCCGAAGTGCAAGCACCAGTCTGGTGACCCTCCTTTGTACATTTTCAATCAAATGACAGTCTCTAGCATATCTCGGGGACCATACAGGGTGACAGTACTCCAGGAGGGGAAGCACCTCACTCTTGAAGATCGTTATGAGGGACGGACCAATTAGATATCTGAACAACCATCTTATAAGACCTGATAATTTAATTGCTTCATTCACCTTCTTCTTACAATGGCCCAAGAACGTCAGTTCATTGTCAACATACACACCCAGGTCCTTTTCGCATTCAGTCACAATTAATGCAGTTTCTTCATCCTCTTGGGATATATGATATGCCTCCTTACCATTGGTATGTCCGTCCCAGGTGCATCCTTTTGCACTTCGTGACATTGAATCTTAGCAGCTATTTCCTCGACCATTCTTGATGCTCACAGAGAAACTTTCTGCAGCCCTTCACAGTATGCTTGGTTCTTAATTTCCCTAAATAACTAGGCATCGTACACAAATGTTTGCATGGAGGAGTGTAAAATGTCAGGCATGTCATTTATGAAACAAACAAACAAAAATGGGCCCAATACACTGTCCTGTGTACTCGCTTGTCACAGGTACACATGACGATTTTGTACCATTAATCACCACAAACTGCTTGCGATCATGGAGAAAGTCTCCAATCCATGCTAGGACACTTCCCCAAATCCTGTACCCTTTCAGTTTAATTGCTAGCCTTTCACGGGGTACGCTGCCGAAAGCCTTGGCAAAAACTAGGTGTATATTGTTGATATTGCCATTAATTCTGAATTAATAATTTCCTAGTCACAATTTCAGCTTATTAGTATTTATAACTTAGTTTACTTCAGGGGTAAATATAACGGAGGCAAAAATACCCATAATAAAAATTGCTCCCGTAAATATTCAGATCGTGACCGTCCGCTGTTTTTCATTGAAACTTGGTTTAAAAATACCCAATTTGGTCAAATTTCACTTATGCACCGGTCTTTGTTTGGACGTTAAAAATTATGTTTTTCCAGTGTTATTTGACGAGTTTCGAACGAATTTGATATTCATTTCAGCCGGAAATCAATAGTTTTTTAGATACACCCCTCCTCCCTACCCATCAATCTTGGCGAACATTTTAAGTTTTTTTTTTTGAGAAAATCACAAATAAAACAAACAATTAACCAACAAAACCAAACCTAACCTGACCTAACCTAACACTTTTTCTGATGAAACTCTGCAATTGACGTAAAATAATTTCTATCACAGTGTTGGCACAGCTCTTTCCACTTGTTAAGACATATCTGATTATTCTGGTACTGAAAAATCAAATCTCCGCTCCCGACGCACCCACGTATTATTTATTAGCTAAGACAAAAAACTCTTGCCCAATTATAAGTCTCCTCTCGCAATAGCCAATAAAAAACTCCCACATCACAACCCCCCCCCCCCTCTGCACATGTGCTGTAGATGCTTAAAAAGCCAACACGGAAGTAAGAAGCACTGCGTGATGGGTGGTCAGACCTTCTCTGTAAGACGTAAACAACAAATGGCGACACTTGTGACAGACCAAATCTAATAATATTGAAAATTTAATATCTCGGTTATCCTTAATTTCCGGCGGAAAAATCATATAAGAAAAGGGTCTAAACATTGTGATGGAGATTATTTTACGTCAATTGCAGAGTTTCATCAGAAAAAGTGTCAGGTTAGGTCAGGTTAGGTTAGGACAGGTTTGGTTTTGTTGTTTGTTTTTTTTAATTTTGTGATTTACTTAAAAAAAATACATTTTCGTTAAGATTGATGGGTACGGTGGGGGGGGGCTCAAAAACTATTAATTTTCGGCTGAAATGAATATCAAATTCGTTCGAAACTCATCCAATAACATCGAAAAAACATATTTTTAGCATCCAAACAAAGACCGGTGCATTAGTGAAAATTCATTAAAGGAAAAGCATACCCCGGTAATCAGTGTACAAAACTGGTATAACTGCAGCTACGGACAATATGGATCTTAAGTTGAGCAATGTGTTTTTCAAATTGTTTAGACAATTTTAAGATACTTCTTTTATAACGTATCCCTCGCAAATTACTTAAATATACCGGAATAATAATAATAATAATTTAAAAAAATATATACCGGAATCATCATAGAAGAAAAGTGTCTTAAAGTTGTCTAAACAATTGGTAATACACATTGCTCAACAACTAGGGGCATTGTCCAAAACTGTAGTTTTACCCAAACTCTTAAAATAAACCTCATAATTACTTAACCACTAACAGTCACCAGCCGTATATTTGCCTTTGCTGCTTAATTAACTTTAGAAAATTATTTACTAGAATTAAAATAAGCACATACCTGCACCTGCTGTTTCCCATACACAGGTAACGTGGTACTGTAGTTGTGTACATTTATAACTGGCAGGTGACAGCTTCACTACCAGGTAAATTTGTTTGTTTACTAATATTCTGGTTTCTGAGCGTGCGCAGTTCCTTTACCTTTATCGCATTTTGCACTCTATTAATAAGGCTGGAAACATGATTTAATGGCCTATATATTATGCTAAACTATTTATAATAATCTAGAATTTATTTAAACACGTCATACTGTCATATATAAATATATATACAGCTGTGTTAAAAACGTTTATGCATTAGGGAACATCTTTTTTTATCTATCCTCGTCCTCGGGCTCGAACCCAGGAGGTACTGGAGAGTGGCACTCACACTATCGGCTACAGTAGGTGTATACCAATTAAAATTTTATTTTAGGAATAATATGATGCTGAATTATGTCTAACAGACTCAAAAATTATTAAAATGGCCGGATCACCTGAAGAATTGTCACCCCAGAGTTTGGCAGGGTGACAATTCTTCAGGTGGGATATCCTGGGGTGATGAATCTTCAGGTGGCAACACCTGGAGTGACAATTCTTCAGGTGGGGTCAGGACCCTGTAGGGGTATCGATGTATTAATGTTGTCTAGCACTCAGGATGGAAGGAAACTCTAATGTGGTTTTCTTGTATAATATATAAGTTATATGATAGACAGTTTGGTGCTGGAGGTGCCATGTGGTGAGGAGCTGGTCAATAGAGACGTTCGGTGAGTAGCTTGGTGAAGGAGGTAGATGTGCAGGAGCTTCGTTAGAGAAGATGTTGCCTGTTGCTGGCCTCCTGATTGAATGAATGCTGGACAGCTAGGAGCTTGCTGGAAGAGATGTTGCTTGTTCAGGAAAATGGGCAGAATGAATCTCAATGGAGAGACAGAGCTTATATACACCCAGCAGCGGCCGCCAGTCCTCTATGAGTCATGTTGGGAAAACCCGAGAAGTAGCCGGTGACTAGTTCCGTTGCTAAGATACGGCGGGTATTGGAATGCGGATACGCTTGGTTGCTAGGGAAAATGGTAGCAGGTGGTGTGCAGCTACGCAGTTTGTAGAGGAGACGTCCACTACAACCCTCCATGGTTAGGTTAGTTTTTTTTTTACGGGAATTAGCCCACCCAGGCACAGGTCACTGACCCACATCTTTTTTTTTTCTTTATACTTTTCACAATAAAGATGCATAACACAAAGGAATATATTTGTTATCCTAATTACACAAAATATATTCCATGTGGGCTGGGGTGACGATTCTTCAGGTGGAGCAGGCTGGGGTGACGATTCTTCAGGTGGACATTCTGAGGTGACGATTCTTCAGGTGGACATTCTGGGGTGACGATTCTTCAGGTGGACATTCTGGGGTGACGATTCTTCAGGTGATCCAATTGGCCTTGACAATCGTTTCAGTGTTTATATAAACAGGAAGAAATTTTTCCCATCACGCCTTTCTGGAACTGCTACAAATATACCCACTTAGCCACGGACTGCCCTAACAAAAACACTAAATACTGCTCCGAATGCGGGGAAGTGGGACATACATTCCGGGAGTGCAAGAGTAGAGAAATTCCTAGGTGCCTGAACTGCCAAGGGGACCACAGAACACTGGCAGCACGCTGTCTAGTAAGGAAAGAGGTGAGGTCTTATATAGCGGAGGTACTCGTGGCTTAATAGTTGACCTCAGTCATTGTTAGGTGGCGCTGGTTGCCGACCTAGTCCACGAGGCATACACTGGGGAATTCGAGGATCGGCTAGTCAGCGACAAACGGCGTTTGTAGGGTAAAGGAAATGTTCGCGGCAAATAACTTTCCAGACCGGATAGGAAACATTGTAGTGGATACTCTCCCCTACAACTGCCGACTGACCCCGCCGTCCGCTTACCAGCCAATCAGCGTACAGCCAAAGATGTTGTTGTTGTTGAGATTGTCAGACCGTAGTCCGACACGGGCCTGTGCCTATAGGCGGTCCGTTTGGTGGTTCCGGCTGGAGCTCCAGGAGCAGCCAGACCGGATTGGGATTGGAGGTGGTCCCACCTGCAGATTGGAAGAATACTGCAGGTTGCAAGTGTGAGCGGACCCCCGATCAGTGGACGCTTACCACCAACCCCCACTCTTGGACGTGGTCAGTTTCGGAGTGGCGCGCCCCCCGAACTGGGGTCCGCACTTGCTGGGAGAGGATACTTTCTAAGCTATCTGGGTGGTGGGTATCGTGTGATGACCCGGAGTAGGTGGTGAATGTGGTCTGTTTGGGCCTTTCGGGTTAGAGTGGCCGCTGGTGTTGTGTGTGTTTCTTGGGAGATTTGAGTTCTGTTTCGGAGGCTTTGTGTGACCTCGCAGTCGAGGAGATAGTGTTCAAGTGGGTTGGCTGCTGGCTCCTGACAGTAGGTGCATTCCATGACGTCATTTCCGATCATCTGCCAGGAGCACTTGTACCCTAGTCGTAGTCGATGAAGGCTGACTTGGGTTTGTCTTGGAGTTTTCTTGTCAGCGAAAGGTGGTTCCCCTTTTGTAGCCGCCAGGTACCATTTGGCTGATTGGGAACCAGCGTTGAATGCGTGAAGGAAGCTCTTTTTGATGTGGAGCTTGCTAGTCTTTCTGAGGTGATTCTTGATCTGTTGCACGCTTGCTGGAACTTGGATGTGTACGCTACTAGAACGTGTAGCTGCCTTGGCTGCTTCGTCTGCCACGTCGTTTCCTCCGATCCCCACATGACTGGGAATCCAGTGTAAGACGACTGGGCGGTTTTGGCTTTGGAATTCCTGTAGCTGTGCGAGGATCGAGGTAATGATGTGGACGTTGTCTCTTGGTTGACTGTGTTGCAGCGCCTGCATGGCCGATTTCGAGTCCGTGTGAATTATGATGGACTTGTTGTGTTGTGTTGCAGCGTGTTGTAGGGCCTTTGAGATTGCTACCAGCTCTGTTTGTAGGGTGGAGCAGTCATTGGAAAGTCTCCATCGGAGGGTCTGACCTTGGGTGTAGAAAGCCGCTCCGGATCTATGATGTTTTGGGTCCACCGAGCCGTCTGTGAAGTATGATGCTGCATCAGCCGGTGTCTCGGTGGCTATGGCTTCGAGTTATTTTTTTGAGGTCCTCCTTCTGGAGGTTGGCTTTACTATCGCCTAGGTCGGTAATTTTGAATGTGGTTGGTGGAGGGCTACATGGTGGAGGAACAACGTAACCATTGTCTCGTGTGTCTTGGTTGTTCTTGACGAGTGTTTCTGCTTGCAGGTGTCGGATGACCTCGCTTGCCTCGTGAGACCAGGTGGCCCCTCGCACTCTGTGGTCGAGGTGGAGGGAGGCACTGATTCGAATTTTGGCAACTGTGGGCTTATCTGATCTACAGATTTTGGCGAGGAGACCGGCTGTCACCTGCTTGACTCGTACTGCCAGGGGTGGTAGTTCGGTTTCCATTTGCAAATTGCAAATTCTGGTCCACATGGGTGCTCCGAGCATGGTCCTGAGAGCATTATTTTGGATGACTTCTAGCTTGGCTATTTGGTCTTCTCTCAGTCCAATGAGTGCTAGAGCACTGTAATCTACCAGCGATCTGATGGCGGCCGTGTAGTAGGCTTTGAGCACATGAAGGTTTGCTCCTGCGGTTGTGCTGGTGAGCGACCTCATTATATTGTGTCTGCTCTTCGTCCTGTGCCTGAGATACTCGAGTTGCGGCTTGAAGGTGAGTTTCTGGTCAAACCAGATTCCAAGACACTGGTGGGTGTTGGTCCAGACTACCGGCGTGTTTTGTATGGAGAGCATCTTGTCTGGTGTGTCTGTGCAGATGGCCATTGCTTTCGACTTGGCTGGATTTATCTTGAGTCCAAGTCTGTTGCACTCCTCTTCTATAAGTTGGAGTGCGTGTTGCGTGTTGGCTAGTCTGTTTGATCCTCTTACTATAAGCTGTAAGTCGTCTGCATAGCATAGGAGCTTGGCTGTTTGTCTGAAAGGAAGTTTGACTAGATTTTCCATCAGGACATTGAACAGCATTGGACTGAGGATGCCTCCTTGTGGGGTTCCGTTTTCATGGACCCTGTAGCTTGAGGTTGCTCCCTGAAAGCGTACTCTTGCTTCTCTCTGTGTGAGGTAGTTCTGGATCCCCCCCAGCAACCTTCCTTTGACTCCTTTTTCAGCGAGCGTCGTTGTAATGGCCAGTGGATTTGCTAGTTCGAAGGCCTTCTCCAGGTCGAGGAAGACCACCAGAGCTGGTTTGTAGTCCACTGTGCTGAGTATCTCGGCGATGTTGTTGCCTGTGCCGGTGTTCTCGGTGTAAGCAAAGATGTGAGGGTGTGGGCTGCCTACTTTCCACTTGAGTCGGTTGAGAGCCATTCTTTCTCCCGTCTTCGCTATGCAGCTGAGAAGGGAGATGGGCCTCGGTTTGTCTGGTTCTCTGGGCTTCGGAATGGGCTGTATATCTGCCTTCTTCCATTCCGGTGGGAGTCTTTGTGCTGTCCACGAAGCATTGATGGCTTGTAGCAGAGCCTCGTGTCCGGCTGTACCGGCATGGGAAAGCATGGAGTAGGTTATCCTGTCGGCCCCTGGTGCTGTGTCCTTGCTTCGTTTTAGCGACTTCTGGAGTTCTTGCTGGTTGAAAGGTCTGTCGGTGTCATCTTCACTGTTGCAGGCCTCTTCGACCATCTGCAGTCTGACCTGGCGCAGACGCCGTTGCAAAACTGTTCTCTGACCGAGCAGCAACGAAAAACCTCCCGAGACAGGCGGAGCCAATGATGTCCACCGACCTTCTCTCAGATGTGGCACAATCATATAAATATGGGGCAGGCTGGCCCCATATCTGGTTGAGCCCGGATACTGTCAATCTCTTACTTTCCTTCAATTTCTTCCCTCTTTTCCTTGATCCTAAACCAATCCCCCCTCCTCCAAATTGCCGCCAAAGAACTTCCAATCCTAATCCCGGCCCTCCCACCCAGCATTATAAGCAATAGCCTTATCTACAGACGTCAGTCAGTCAGTGGAGATCATTCTACTCGCATCGACTGGACCAGCAACAACTCTCTACAGCGCCTCACCAACCAGCTCCCTCAGAAAGCTTCTCGCCCAACAGGACCTCTGAGCAAGCTTCTCATCACCTAGTAACTCCTTAGCACTGCACTGTACAACAATATATATATATATATATATATATATATATATATATATATATATATATATATATATATATATATATATATATATATATATATATCTTGATAAAATCACACGGGAAAATGGAAACAACGGAGTACCTTAGCTTTCGTCTTTATTCAAGACATCTTCAGTTGTCTATGTCGAATAAGACATTTATCTTATCCACGTTTTCATTGTGGATTTACATGAAATATATATATATATATATATATATATATATATATATATATATATATATATATATATATATATATATATATATATATATATATATATATATATGCTGATAACCACAAGGAAAGAAGAAAACACGAAGTTCCCAAGCGCTTTCGTGTAATTCACATCTTCAGGGGTGAGTACAGACTAGAGAGAGTAATACAAATCAAGGTGTATATATACAGAGGAGGGTGAGACCAGGTCCACAATGGTCAGGTATTAGGTAATGACCCTACTAATCTTTAAATAGCACACAACGGTGCTATTTTTTACGTGCCCTGAGAATTTGCAGTCCGGAATTCATCGATGAGGAATACAAATATATATATAATATTGGCTCAAACCTTAAATACACTAGATCTTTCATAGACAAATGCTTAAACATTACTAAGAAAACTTTTTATAGAACTGATCCCAAGCCCACCCATGACCATAAGAATATCTTAATATTACCATTTCACAAAAATTTCTCACACATTCCTGCACAGCTAAAAACCTGGAACGTCAATGTGGCATTTAAAAACTCATGCACTGTTAAACAAATGTTAATCAAGAATTCCCCCAACAACACAATTGGGTGCATTTATAAAGTTCCTTGCAAGGAATGTAATATGTTTTACTTAGGCCAGACAGGTAAAGATCTTGCAACTAGAATTAAACAACACAAATACAGTGTTAGGACAGGCCAGGAATCCAATGCTCTGTTTGTTCATTTGAGGGATAACAAGCGTTGCATTGACTGGGATAATGCCTCCTCAATATTACCATGTAATTCAATTGATAGTAGGAACATCATAGAATCTAGTCTTATTAAACATACCGAAGCATTCCACATGAATTTGAGTAACGGCATGTACAAGCTGGACAATTTTGTAATTAAGAAGATTTGTGATCAGGTGAGAAGGCCGGGTCACTTGACCATCTGACCTGACCACCAACCGTTGTGTGCTATTTAAAGATTAGTAGGGTCATTACCTAATACCTGACCATTGTGGACCTGGTCTCACCCTCCTCTGTATATATACACCTTGATTTGTATTTCTCTCTCTAGTCTGTACTCACCCCTGAAGATGTGAATTACACGAAAGCGCTTGGGAACTTCGTGTTTTCTTCTTTCCTTGTGGTTATCAGCATATACCTAGATCACGCGCACCTACAGTGATTTACTTGCATATATATATATATATATATATATATATATATATATATATATATATATATATATATATATATATATATATATATATATATATATATATATATACAGAAAACGCATTGCGAGTTTCTATTCTACCTCGATCCTGAGTGTGAGATATCTTACATGTACGTACGTTTGTGAGCCCATACAAAGAGATAATAGACGTCCAAAGAGAATTGACAACTGGCCACATACTGTTGTAGTGGCTCCTCTCCCCTACAGCTCCTCAACTGAGCTCCGGCCGCGCGCCTACCAGCCAATCAGCGTACAGCCAGCTACGCCGAGAGACTAGGTCTATGCAGAGGACGCAGGGGTACGATCGCCGACCTAGTCTCTACCTTCAACCTCTGGTTCAGGATCAGAGCGTTTCACTCCTTACGCTTAAGCCGCTGTGATTGGTCCTCTCGCTACGCTCACCCCAAATCCTGATCCTCGTTAATTGTATAAATACGGCCATGCCTGGCCGGGCTTTTAGTTAGCCGTGTTACCAACAGATAGCGTTGATCGAAGAAGCTCAGTGGCTCTTTTTTTTTTATCAATAAAGGTATACTCTTTCCTGTCTTTCTTATTAAAGTCTTTGGTTGCTACAAACAACATGAGATGTATTTAGCTGATAGAGCATTTTAGTCTTCAGAAGGCTATACAGTTGGATATAGATTTTTTTTTATTAGGATTAGCCCACCCGGGCATAGGTCAATGACCCACATCAGGGCCTGGGTGGTGAAGATACAGTATATAATAATATTAATAATAATAAAAATAGAAATTAAAAAGATTAAATATAATAATATAGAACCATAAACAAATGCAAAATTTAAAAAAGGATGAATAGTGAGAAACGATAGATATAAGTTGTGTTGTCAAAGTGAGAAACAACTGAGACCCTGCAATTGTGTGTAAATGAGGCAGAAAGTCAGATCAGCAACCCGAGACTTGGCCACAATTTCGTGATGCCATATGGCAGCAGGGTCTACCATTAGACAACACATTATGCTTCCAATATCTTCGCAGGCGGGAGTACCTCCCTGTTTGATAGCTGCCTACTACCTTAGTCAATAAGTTGTGCTAGGATATTCACAAGATATATTAAAGGTGACATTATTTTTTTGCTTTTAATCTAAGTTCCAGATGAAAGTATGGGTAAAGGTGTAGTATACAGCTAACTAACACTTGAAGGACCTTACTGTATTGATTTTCTTCATTTTTGCAATTGTTTTAATGATGATACTGAATAATGAATGTGATAAGAGAAATGTGTGCCATAAGCCTAACGAAAACTAATCTCGATTTACCTACCCAAGCTAACCTAACCCAGTTTTATTTCCCATTTCCAAATACATTATGAAAATAAAATTGTCAGAAACAAATAGAAAAATGTTACAGCAAACTTAATTGTGTTCAAAGTATGTGCTGGGTGTTTAATTTTAAAGTTCGGCGAGGTTAGATCAGGCTTTAATAGGTTCTGTGCATTATCATTCATAACATTTTCTTACTTATAATCATCCAAACAAGTTCTCCTGAAAATTTGGTGCAATTCCATGAAGTCCTTCTGGTGCTTACTGTCTTATATAACATTATCATATTGTGTAATTTTGAAAATGGACCTTGGTTCATGAATTTTACTCATCTCTGCTTGCTTTTCGAAATATGCTTTAAACTTGTGTCACGCTTACTAAATATATCCACTTACCTTTTCTTGTCCTTTGTGAAGTAATGAAACCTGAGGTTTGTATTGTTTTCTATTTGTGCCGCACACAACACACAGGTGAAGCCTCTTCCTTCTCGCCAGTTCGTCAGTCATGCCCAACGGCCAAGTCAAAGCACACAGCCGACACTTTTCCCTCCATGTAATTAATGCCATCTAGTGGCCAGGCGTGCGCACTATGGGGATCTATATTAAGGTGCTTTAAGACGCGCTTCCTCTATATTTTCCTTGTATCCACCTCTCTCTGGTCGAGATCACATAATTATTACACCAAGACTGAATTTTAGCCTCAGTAATTGTCATTACCATTTAATAGGTTCTGCTAACAACTTTCTTAGTGTCTATATATGTGTGTGTACAATTTTCAGTGTACCCAGGAAAATAAAAGTGATTTGCTTTTGTGGTTTTATTTGATGAGTACAGTACTGTATTTAGATTTCACTAGTTTACTAATTTTGCGATTTTCTTTCTAATAATCTTTATGCTTGTGTTGAAAATGCGTATTAAGTCACATCGTGCAAAATACGTAATGCCATCAGTAGGGAGCTGCACATCCAGTGCATCTTTTCTTTCTTTAACCCTCTTCGCCATGATCGGCTTGTTGGCAGCTAGGGCGGTTGATCACGCCTGTTGGCTCATTGTTCCAAGAGTTCACAATTCTCATTCCGAGAAAGTTTGCCCTCACAATTTTCTGGTTTTTGGCATCTTCAACCTCGAGTTGTGACCCCTTGTGGGGTACACTGTGATATGTCCAAAGTCAGTATTTTTATTTTTCCTTTGCCACTACCGCAAGAAACTGGTATTAAATAATTAAAGATACGGAGATCAGCTATTAGTTTTTTCTTATATAGCCTCCAAAAATTATTTAAAGCTCCCGTTGTGCTAAATCCACATCCTAACTATTTTTTCGAGCTAAGCATATGCTTGGAGAACCACTTAACTGACTTATCAATAACTAAATAGTAAATACAGTACCGATTAAGTGTTGAATTCCATCCTATACTTTAATATCCTACTTATAATATACTAGCCAAGGTCTAGAGAATACATGCATTCTCTAGACCTTGGTGCTAGCATAGACCAATTAATTATATAATTTAAAGTATATAGTCTGCAAGAGGATCATGATGGCAAACAAATACAACCTTACCAATTAATCCAATAAATAGACTGAAAACTGTTTATAAGCACTTTGTGTTAAAAATACTTGACTGCTCAGAAGTGAATTACAATATCAAATGCAAAACTTGCTCAAGAGTTGTCAAACTATTAGTACTGTATATCAAAGATAACCAATAAATATTTTCTTAATATTTTCATGCCTTGATTAATATGTTTCTTTACTGGAATCAACATAAACCAGCATCTTTAACTATACTGAACTCATTTTAGCACACCTTTACCCATGAAGCAAAATAAATAATGGGAGTTATTGTTTTGGGCATTAATTAAACCAGGAGGGACCTGAAGAAACATACTCTATAGAAAACAATAAGACTGCAGTTAAAATTTAAAAACCAGGGTAAGGGTAAGCTTGATGCATTACTTAATATGATTGTTTGGCAATTTGGAGAAACTGTAAATCAAATATTTGCATATTACAGTAATGAACAGAATAAATGGTGTACAAGTACAGCAATGTTAACAAAGTACTAATTTCATATCCACATCAAATTCAGTGCCCTTATTATCGGTCCAGCATCATATAACATACAGTCTTCAGTGCATTAATATTTTCCACATCGTAAATTCTAAGGAACAGAAATGATTGATACTGTATTAAGTTGCACATACCACTGATTGAAACTTGTCATAGTACTTTATTGTAGCAGTGTAGCAAACATCCATATGTAGGGATTCTCTCACACACACAAACACACATACTGTGTATATATATATATATATATATATATATATATATATATATATATATATATATATATATATATATATATATATATATATATATATATATATATATATATATATATATATATATATATTATTTTAATTTTCAGATGTTTGAAGCCACTCATTACAATACTTAGTTCTGTAAACTGAAAAAAATATTTTATATACACGCATATACAGTATATTTATTACCAGTATTGTTTGAGTTCTTTGAAACTAAAGCAAAAACCTTATTACTGTATCTAATGTCTTCACATGCAGAAGTACAGTACAAGTATACTGTACTGTATATATCATTTATAAGTTTCCTTGAAATGGACCATATAATCTGTATATTTCAAGCTTTGAGTATTATACCCGGAGTTTTAATCACCATCTTGTCGACAACCAGTTTTAAACGAGAAGTAACCCGCACAGGACGGAAAAACGAACTACCCGGTAATCGTATTGGAATATGAAGATGTGGCTCGTAACTAATCTTCGTTACCCTCTTTGTAATTGTTTTGTTTTATTGGATATTCATAGTACAGTAAGTAAAATTATTGAAAAAGGAAAAAACAATAGTAATCTTATTAATCTTGTTTTTTTTAATTTATTGTATGTTTTTATGGCCAATAGTAGGAAATTTCAAAATACACTCCTGTATTTGTTTTGTTTTACTGCCAAGTGCAAGCTTGTTTGGCTGCTGGAATCATCTCATCTTACAAACTCTGAGACAAGCAATACTATAATCATACCATACCCCCTGCTGATAGCTGGAATTGAAGGCTAACCCCATTAACTCGTTTTACTTTTTTATTTACGGGTAATGTTTGAATTACCTGTGTGTTCAACTTTGAACTTGGCAACCAGTAAAAAAAATGGCAAACTTCAACTCTGTGGGATATAGGAAGCTGGGATGGGAAAGAGGAGTTTGCTTGTCTCAGAGAGCGTAGTCATTTGTGCACTATTTAACATAACCTACTTAACAACAAATTGTTGAACTTACTTTATTTTAAGTTGCTCTCAGATCTTCTATCTTTGTAGTTCAGATCGATGAGGTTCATATTCCTCGGTGTTCAACTCGATTGTTATGGCATCCAAGCTTCCTTTATTAATGGCACTACCTTAACACACCAGACCCTATTTTGTAATTACTATTTCCTCGCCAATTAACGGTACTAAAAACTCCTGTTCTCTGGGAGTTACAGGGCTTGCTCTTACTTGTTGAGTGGAATAGGCGAGTTCATGTTGATGGTCGTCCGTGTGCAGTTTGAATGAAGGAATGACTCGTACTTGCTGGTTCTTTGTGGAAGAGGGAAGGAGGGTGATTAAAACTCTGGGCATGAGTACAGTTACGTTTTCCTCCAGTTCGGTGTAAAACAGTTTTCACTCATAAGTTGTCATGCACTTGGAAGTCTTCCTCATTATAAGAAAGTCATGTATCTAGGGATATCAATAAGACAAATTTATGCTGCATGCAATAATAGTAAATTTTTATTTTTCATTTTATTGTTCAGTGTACACCACTCCTAGCAGAGGTTGTAGCTCTGGGTTTGGGTTCCTGCCTAGGACAGTGCACACCATTCTAGCAGTTGTAACTCTGGGATGGGGTTCCTGCCTAGGACAGTGAACACCACTCTAGCAGAGGTTGCAGTTCTGGAATAGGGTTTCTGCCTAGGTCAGTGCAGATCACTCCTAAAAGAGGTCATAACTCTGGAATGAAAGTTACTGCCTAGGTCAGTACACACCACTCCTAGCAGAGGTTGTAGCTCTGGGATAGGGGTTCCTGCCCAGGACAATCACAGGATTACAAAACGGTTCATGATGAAAAAAAGAAAATCACAGGAACCCTTTGTAAAGAAATATCACAGGGTATACATACGGGCAAAAACTTACAGATAAATGCCAAGCACTAGTCGTCACAAGTATTATCATCTTTAGCATGATTTTCCACTTCATCACCAATGTAATTCGTCCCCAAGCAGGTGACATTGAGGCACCATAGCCTCATTGAAGTACCAACAATACAAATATTGGACGAGGCACTGCTTGTAGTAACACTGCATCACTGTCCTTTACATTTGCATAGACATTCGGTCCTGTCAGGATTATTCAAACGGCATCTGCAGTATTTGGCAGTGTCTGATGGATTAAAATACATACTAATATGAAATCTATTACCAAATAACTCTGCTATGTTGTGAAAAATTTAGCTAACCATACAAAAAATAAGTCTCTCAAAGAATTACATACTCAAACCAATACCAGCAAGTCAATGCAAGAGCTTTCATTTTAACTTATTGGCTTTTACAGAAGCTCTTGTCCATCAGCAGTTTGGCACCAACATCACTTAATTTTCAACCAATGATATAGTTTAATGCTTTCATCTCTCCCAGTTGGTGAAATGGGGAGGTATAAAAGGGAGTAGGAGAGGGAAAACAGATCCCCTTCCTTCCCCCTAGCAGCCTCAATGTGACCACCCCCGTTACACCATCATGGGACAGGACGGTTCCCATGCACCATTCCTGGCCTTAACTCCTTCATTTGGACTCAAACTCAAGAAACCCTTTCTTTTGGACGAGAACAAATGGTCGGTAATTCTTCATTTTGGACACAAAAACTGCCAGGACCTGCAATATTTGGACATTTAACTACTGGAACTTCCCATAAGTGGACAATGGACCGTTGGAATTTCCTTCAATGGACACGTAAATTGCCATAGTTCACCTCCTCTGGACAATGTATTTCACTATCATTATGCACACATCTTTGCAGTCATCACAGGAAATTGATAACTGCTAACACAACCAATCTTGGCTTTCAGGTCATGAAAATGATACCATTTTCTGAAGTAAAATGAAAACATAATCTTAACTGAAATAAAACCTGGTTAAATGAGTTTTCAACTATTAACTCATGGATCAAAATAACTAAGATCTTTCTTGTTGTCTTGTGAGTTTTGTCAATATCCAAATTTACAGTAAATAACAATATGTGTGGTTTAGTGTGATGTACACAAACACCTTGATTATTCAAGTCCCAGTTAAAAGTAACATATTCACGAACAAATTTTTAATACTTTAAATTCGAGCTTCGGTCTTACACAAACATTAAAATCATTAAAGTGCATCACAATCAAATGAACTTCAAAATAGAGATTCCAGCTCAATAGGTTCTGAATAATCAAGGTGTTTATATAAATAACAAATTGCAACCTTCAAATAGGACCAATCTTTAGAGCAATTTAGCCAATGGCATTTATATTCCCAATACTGTGTTTATAACATAACAATTTGTCATTATTATCACAATTGGTGATGCTGCTTTATCCATTCATGACCCATAAATATGACAACACTATTTACTAGTCGGCATCATAGCAGGGATAGCTAGCTGCAATGTGCAGAACTTATTTTTGGTATTTTGATATAATGTTACTTTTTATTTCCATTTTTCTTTTCTTTCACACCAATACCCCACTTTCTGAATATTAAACCCCTACAATATTTGCATATAAATTAAAGCAATAATAATTACAGTAACAATAATAATAAGCTAAAGAAAAACTGTACAGGAATAGTGGAAGCATGGAGAGGCCTGGCCGGGCAGCAGTCGTCAACGTTAAGACGCCTCGTGTGGTGTACGGGACCAATATTTGGGTCCCAAATTCTGTACAACCATTATATTACATTATGGACAATATATTATCATAATTCCTCTCATTATTATCATGGGGGGAGGGGGGAAATGGGGGAATGCCACAAAGGCACAGTTTCTAGAGCAATAAGTTACGGAAATTCCAGAATGATTGCTCACAGCATAATATGGATCAAAAAAATATCCACAAAACACTTTAGTAAACTTGCACTTTGACAGAATACATGGTAGCCATATGAGAACTTCATCAAATATAAATAAAATACTGCATGTTAATTAGCTGAAAATTCCAACTAATTAGTACTTTGATTAGTTACTTATGAACAGCTACCAGACACTCATATTGACCAAATGATGCCACTATTCTCATAAGATAACTCAGTATTCAGGTTCAATGATTTTAAGTTAGGAACTCAGCCTATGTCAGAGAGGCACTCCAACAACTGACAAAGTTAAGACTTAGCACATGTCAGAGAGGGACTCTTTAACAGATAACCAAGTAGACTCAGTCAGCATTGGAGAGGTACTCCAACAATTGACAAAGTTAAGACTTAGCACATGTCAGAGAGGGACTCTTTAACAGATAACCAAGTAGACTCAGTCAGCGTTGGAGAGGTACTCCAACCATTGACTAAGTACACATTGAGGAGTGGGCCCGAGATCAACCTCAGACACCAGGCTGTTGTCAAGATGCTGTCATTACATCACTGCAGTGCTTACAAGACCTCTATCCTCGTTTATAACACACTCAAGCACACCACACTTCATGACAAAGTAGAAATATGAGAGGTAAGAGGAAGGTAAGTTTTCTCTCTCTCTACAAAGTCCATTCATCAACAATTGCTTAAATTATTTTACAAAATGAGCATTTACAACTTATGGTATCAAGAGGCCCTGCTTATATGAGATAAAAAATTATGATAAAGTGCCCTTTCACATAGCTACATCTAAGAAGTTGAGCAAAACTGCTTAATTTTCTATTTACCTATATATGCATCTGCTTGATGAAATTTAGTGTGTACACACATGCACATGTGTGTGTGTGGAAAGGTTAAAAATAGAAAGTGAGACATAAAGGAGAAAAAGATGAAAAGTGGAGAAAGAAAGATATTGAGACAGAGGAGGGAGGCAAAATGAAAAATAAGATTACATGTTAAAAAATTGCGAGATACATATTACAGGTTTGTAAACTTCAAACAAGAGCAGTTTAATTGGTGTGGTTTGTGACCTGGACGTGTAGTACAGCATAATGACAGCAGCCTTGCAAACCATGGCAGTAGTTTGTGCTCAAGTCTTGTCAGTCTCCTTTAAGTCTAATTAGTCATCCCTGACGGGGCATCAACAATGCATAATTTCCGGGGTACAAATGAATTTTATTACTGTTCTGTAGACATGTATTTTATATCATGAATTTTCGGATACTATTTTAAAACTAGAATATCAATATTACCCCAAAAACCATGCAAGAAAGTAAGAGAGTTGGAAAGTCAACTATTACATAAGATCATCAGTTCAAACAAGAGATATTAGCAAGTAAAGATATTTAATTCTGATTTATGGCACCTAGGGAGGGGAAAGCTCAGATGTCCTGGTGTCAGATATACACTCCAGTCCCTTAGTCAAGGTCACAACAGTCAAAGTCACATACATAAACAGTTTCTTTATTTCTGCACGTAATGTACTGAGCAAATAAATAAGTGGAGGATATTATTTTCTTACAAATATATATACTGTAATTGGGTAGTTTAATGTCACTGAATTAATATCCAACACATGAGAATATGCCATGAAGAGAACCAAGTATGTGCCAGTCATCATCAGTAATAAAACATAATAAGGCCAAAACCTAATCTATTGTGCCACCATGCTTATTAGATTTCATTAAATGACATCTTTTGTTAAATCAAGAATTAGCCTAAGAAAGGGGCAGCTCACCAATTGCCAGAAACACAAATCAACATTCTTGAATATATAAGAACATCCCCGAGATACTGGAAAACACTCTCCACTTCTGTACAACCATGAATTTGCGTCTTTTAAAGGTTACTCTAACCAACTGTCACAAATTTTGGTTTACCTCCTTTGGCATAAATTCTACCCACTTTACCAATACTGTACTGTGATGAACCCTTTCACTGACTAGCTTTTAGTAAACCATCTAAAAATTTACAATGGATGGCAACAAAGGTGAAAATTTAATTTTTACTGAAAGCAATCAGAATTTCCTTGCACAGAAAGTTTGATAAATTTTAAAATCTAAACAACCTCAACAAAAAATTATTCAACTGACAACAAATTGTAACAGGAAATACACAATTAAAAGTTCATAGAACTACATTAATTTATAAATAAAGTATTATGTGTTTTACCAATTCATTGGCTCATAGAGTTATATTTTCTACAGTCAAGAAGAGTTCACTCTTCTGGGATCCAAAATGACAGTGATTGTTCCTCCAAGTGAAACATACATACATTAAAACTCACTAATACAACCATATACAGTATGAGGAAACCCAAAATACACAAACAACTGCAGCTTATTTCATGGTTTATGCAATTATTAATCATACACTCTCTTACACACAATATATATATATATATATATATATATATATATATATATATATATATATATATATATATATATATATATATATATATATATATATATATATATATATATATATATATATATATATATACACATACATACAGTGGGGGTATGCTATAACGAACGGATCCTACTACGAATATTCCTATAACGAACGGTTTTACCTATAAAATTGAGAATGCTATAACAAACGCAACTCCTACAACGAACGCGGACGAATACCGGACTATTTCGCCTGGCGCATGAATATTGTTGTACCGCGACCCACAACAAGAGCGTCAGGCGCCATCTTTGTCTCATTGTGTAGCCAGTGCACCACTGTTATTGTTGAAATTTCGTCTTTTGATGTGGAAATAGAGTTATTTGTATAAATATTTTGTTATACAAATGTACAATTGTGACAATGAATCGTCCAAAGCGAGTGAGAAAGCTCATAACTCTTGAAACTAAGAAAGAAATCAAAGAAACGTGAGGATGGAACAAGCATTGCGAAACTTAGTGATGAGTATGGGATGGCTAAATCGACTATATGTACGATTTTAAAGAATAAAGAGGAGTTGAAAACAGTGCAAGTCGCTAAGGGAATCTCTAGACTTAGCAAAGCAAGGTGTAATGTGATTGAGGAGATGGAAAATTTACTCTTAGTGTGGATAAAGGAGAAAGAAATGGCAGGTGATAGCATTAATGAAGCTATAATTTATGAAAAGGCCAGACAATTGTTTGAGGACCTTAAAGCCAAGACTCCCAGTGCAAGTGATAGTGATGTGCCCGTGTTTAGGGGTACCAAGGGGTGGTTTATTGGTTTCAGAAGGAGAAATAAAATACATAGTGTTGTGAGACATGGTGATGCTGCTAGTGCAGATAAGGAACACCATGACATTTTTTTGAATATTATTAAAGAGGGAGGCTTTGTTTCTCAGTAGGTATTCAACTGTGATGAAACTGGACTTTTTTAGAAAAAAATGCCTCGCCATACATACTTTACCAAGGAGGAAACTTCTGTCCCTGGCCATAAGCCAATGAAAGACAGGCTTACCCTCCTTCTTTGTGCTAATGCTTCTGGTGACTGCAAAATAAAGCCACTCCTTGTGTACCACGCAGAAAACCCCAGAGCTTTCAAAAAAATTAGGAAGACCCGCCTTGGTGTTATGTGGCGGTCAAACCCAAAGGCTTGGGTGACCAGGAATTTATTCTCTGAGTGGGTGATTGAGGTGTTTGGACCCAGTGTTCGGGAATACCTCAGGGAGAATAATCTTCCACTGAAAGCTTTGTTGGTGATGGACAATGCACCAGCCCACCCTCCTAATTTGATGGTTGAATTGCCAGGGGAGTTCAACTTCATCACTGTGCACTTCTTGCCACACAACACCTCTCATCCAGCCCATGGATCAACAGGTAATTTCTAACTTTAAGAAGCTGTACACAAAGGCACTGTTTAGAAAATGTTTTGCATCCACTTCTTCCAGTGATGTTAGCTTGAAGGAATTTTGGAAGAGTCACTTCAATATAGCAGACGCTGTTTTTTTTAATTACCTCAGCCTGGAAAGAGGTTACTGTGAGGTGTCTTTGTGCTGCTTGGAGGCCATTGTGGCCTGAATGTGTCCTTCAAAGAGACTTTGAAGGCTTCGAAGAGTTAGAAGAAGAGGCTGTTGTTCATGAAATTGTGTCTTTGGGCAATTCCATGGGCCTGGAAGTGGATGATGATGATGTTGAGGAGTTGGTGGAAGAGCACAGTAAGGAACTGTCCACTGAGGAGCTGCTTGAGCTTCACAAAGAGGAAAATGAGACACTGAAGCGGAGCTTAACTTCTGAGGAGTCAGGGGAGGAGGTGGACAAGGAGGAAAGTCGCATCATTCCAGCCAAAGATCTCAAGGATGCGTTTTTTTGCTGGAGCAAACTGTCCAAACTTGCTGAGGATTATCATCCTGATGTTGGTTCTGTGCAAAAGGCCATCAGTGTGTTTAATGACAATGTTATGAACTACTTTTGGAAGGTCCAGAAATCAAGGTTGAAGCAGCCAACCCTGGATTCCTTCTTTACAAAGGTAACAAAAGAACCTACAGACAAAGTGCCTGTGAGACAGTCACCAAAGAGGGTTAGGAAGGATGACTCCTCTTCTTCCACCTCTTCTCCATAATTCTCTCCTCCCCCCTCTGCCTCCTGTCCTGCATGCTGAACAACACTAAGGTAAGATAAAGTACCGTATTTTTTACATTTTCCACAGAATTTTTTCAGTGTTAAGTGGTTGTATTTGGGGGCCTGGAACGGATTAATCCTATAACGAACGAGGTTCTGGAACCAATTAGATTCGTTATAGCATATATATATATATATATATATATATATATATATATATATATATATATATATATATATATATATATATATATATATAGACAGACAGACAGACAGACAGACACACACACACACACACACACACACATGACAGGGATAAACTAGATGAATATCTGGAGACTTGCTGTGTAAGAGAGGGTACCATAGCAGAGCATATCTATCAAATCAGTTAGAAGGATTGAATGACAATGAATGAATTATGCACACACTGCTCCTGATTCTAACCATCATACATCTTGTACATATGGCTGGAAAGAACTTATAAAAAATACGGTTTAAATATACTATGTCAAATTCCAAACTAGCAGTGTTAAAAAATATTTATATTCCTCATTCTTCAACCTTTATATATTCTAAAAAATAAAATAAAATAAAAAAATCTTTCCAAAACCCCTTGGATTACTGCAACTACAAAGAGACTTCATACTGATTTTATTTCACAAAATGTGGAAGCAATATAACATGCAGAGTATTTTCACCAAATGCAAAGGATGATGCAGTTTGATTTCTAATATTCAAAATGTGCATAGATTTTGAGCTAAAAATCTTGTGAAGAATGCGTAGAAGGCATCAAGCATCATGTGGGGTAAGTGTTGTATTAGGTATAGATCAATGGTGATATATCATATACAAAAATACGTATCACATGAACCATGAACTAAGTATAAATCACCAACTACACAATCTGGCTTTGAGTCTATCAAGAGCACAAGAAACACACAACTTTCAAATGTAAGTTGATTCATCATTCACAGATTGAGCATAAGATATTTATGGTGTAAATGCACGAACCTCAAAACTTACTTTGCATGACTGGCGCAAAATAAAAAATATTGGTAGGAACTGCAATACTGAAGCCATTAGTGGACATATTGTAGTGTCATTATTTTCCTTTGTAAATTATGCAGTCAAAACATACACCTGCATCCACAAAGGCCATCATAATCATGACATAGGTCTAAAACTTCTCAGTGGACCACAACAGTATGATCAGGCTATGGTCACAACCATAGGAAAAAATCACAGACTCATTAAAGAGACAAGCTCAAGGTGGCTAACAAACCTTCACAGGCACCGGTTGCTTCTAAGACAAATTATCGTCTAAAGCTATATTGTATTGGTTCTCTAGTAAATTCAATATATATTGAGATATTTGCTGGAAACAATATGATGCAAACAAGGCATATTAACTTTACATACTAGAGAAAATATTTTAATGAATGTGAAACCATGAACTCTGAAATGCAAAACTCTAGATAATAATTCTGAAGCAGTATAAAAAATATTTCTCATTTAGTTATTATGATAAAGTTACCATTTAATTCCAAATTAACAATATTTGTCCCAATAATATTGTATGCACATAAATGAACCTACGAGTTGATTGAGAAGCTTTGTCAACAGATATTCATGCAGTGATGAAAATTCTAAAAAAGCTGATATACAGTATTTTACTTTGTATCCCACCTCTTGTATGGTGTCACCTCAATGGTGAAAAGGTTTGGTTGTGTGGGACCTCGACATGAAAGAATGACCACCTCTACATACACCACCACTAAATAGGGATCAACAACCTAGCCTGGCCGCATGCTCGAACCTGTGTCTTATGAGCTGGGAGTCAAGAGTGTGACTCAATGTAAGTCTTTTACAGTATTGTATGTATTAAAACATTTGCCTATTATCTGAATTAAAAACATTTAATAGCGACAATCTGTTGCAGTGAAAAAGAATAGTTATATATATAATTATTTTAGCAAAATACATATAAATTTCAATTATTTGAATGAATATGATAGACGTCCTCCAAAATTACCAATATTCTTAAATTCATGTACAAAAAATAACTTGTTCAGACACCACTAGAGGCTTCCGTTATTTAGTATGATTATTTTAGTGGCACAGAGCTTACACTACCCCTATTCAACTACTAATTATGAAAGTAATCACTGTCTTTTTGGTTGCAATCACAAGTTCCTTGGATCATCCAGTCACACAGTCACAGTCAAAAAGTCTAGTCTCATGCCTGTCAAATTATCACTTCCAAACTTTAGGTTAGAAGTGTGGATAGGCAATTCGGGTACTGAATTTCCCTTCTCTCCTCCATTACAGGGGCAAGTGGGTAAAGGAATTGGGCAAATGGGCTTAGGGATTGGTCTAGTGGGCTTAACCAAGCTATGGACACAAGGCCGGGCCCATTGAGCGAAGGGCTTAAGTCAACTTGACTCTCTGCCATTTATGAGATAACAAACACCACTTGCCCTGACAAGCACAATATAGATCACTTACTACTTTCTAACAACACCTAGAGGTATCCAAGTCAGCACTAAAACAGTACTGCATGGTATCACAAGTATATCAACTCTTATGTGACATATAATGACACTTCTAACCTGGCATATTCCAAAACCAATCATATTGAAGCACTATCCACACATTTAGGGCCTGATCTCCTCATGGAATGATATAAAATATACATTCATACTAAGTCTATGGAACTAGGGGCTTAATACCCTTGTCCATGGTTGATGGAGTACTCTAGTAAAATAGAATACCTTTATACTTTATACAATATATTTAACATAATCCACTGTTCACTTTATACAACAATTGGCAGGTCTGGCATTAGTGTAAGGTTGTAAGAATCTTTTCCTGTTGATTCTTCTCTTGATAACTAGGACCAGTACAAATGATACTGGTTGGGTCTGTTGCCCCTCCTTTATAGTTTATTGTCTGGATGTGGTCAGGAGGACTACCACCGCTTACACCCACAATACCACCAATTTTTTGTCATGTGTGGGACTCAACTAGGGCAAAGCACAGATTAGGGAGAACACAGCTGGAAGTACGGGGGAAAGCACTTGAGAACACACCAAGGTACAGGCGGGTGTCATCCTCGTCTCTTGGCACACCACTGCGCACGCAAACACACACCACACACACCGCTTAAGAACCAGCCACAGCCGTCTGCTTTACTGCACCCAACCCATTTTCTTTACAGAAGTGGGGGAATAATATTTTGAAATAATGACAAAGAGGAATCTCATTTTCTGTGGATCAAATTGAAATATTCACGTATGCCATATTTTTATTGACATTAAACTGAAAAATTCATCCTTTCATCAGGACAAATTTCCAACACCATCTTCCTCTTCTTTCGGACTTTTAAATTCACAAAAGTCCTTTCACCCAACTATTAGGATAAATATTTCCTTTTCTTTTTTCCATAGTTGATACCACATTAAAAGGCTGAGGCACAGTTTGGTAACCACTACAGATCCTTCCCCCCCTTTGGGACTTTGTGGGGCTGGCGGGCTGGGTGCCGGAGTGGCGGTGCGAGGGTGGATAACCGGTGCTAGGAGTGCGTAGCATCATACTCTCGCACCAAATTCTTGATGTGGGCTAACTTTTCATGTAGGTAACTGTACCGCTTCTTCTTCTGCTGGAATTCCTGGTCCTGTTGAGTGGCTTCATACTCTCTAAGGATTTGGGCACGTATTGTCTAAAAATGAAGAGGATCCATTAATGCTCTAATTAATATACTGCACAATGTAGATAGTCTTGAAAGTATTAATATCTAAAGGTTATACTGATATCAAGTGCCCAGTTTTAAAAGTCTGCATGCAAGCTGCTTTAAGCTCTGCATATTTCAAATTATTGTACAGGTACAAGCAAATACTATAATATAAAAAATTATGATACATTAGAGCTACAAATTTTCTCTTCGTATCACGTAAATATGTTCAGACAACAACAATTAAAGGATCACTAAAATTAAAAGAGTAAATGCATGACTAATGAAATTGAAATAGAAAACCTACATTATATTCATCAGAACCATGAGCTTCATTCTTGAGGCGTTCATCTAGGTTACTGAATGGTCGTGTCCGTTCTTCTATGAAACGGTGCAATAGTAGGTATTCCTGATACTGTCTATTAAAGTCTGCTTTATATCGACTCCGTTGTTCAACAGACACTATTGCCGTGTAGCTCCTGAAAACATCAATATAAAATTAAAACATGTATATATGCATACACAAAGGTGATATGTTAGGACTCGACTATAGTTTACAAGCAAGGTTTATTTGCCCAGACGTGAGTGTATTTTGTAAAGCACGCAATCACACAGTATGCAAATCTAATGATAGTTGTGTACGCATGAGCACATCTGATTATGTACAGCATAAGGTAACTGTATAAAAAAATGTTCATGTTTGAATAGAGTACAGTACTGTATTACTGTATGATATGAGTACAGTACATAACAACAATGTTTAAAGCAACATGTGTAAAACATTCATTTTGTGTTCATGTGGTGCAGGTATGGTATATAAATATCATCTGAAAAATGCATATATCATATATAGCAGAGCATCAACACTGTTTGGGTAGGTGACTAATAAGTATTTGTTTGGCTGTCATATAAGTAAAGAATTAAAAGCAAAACCTTTAACACAAATCATAATTACTATGATTTAGGAAAATATGGGTTGGATTACTGAATTAGGTACACCTAAGAAATAATAAGAAAAGTTGTCTAAAGACAATGAATCTAGCCTGTAGGAGCCTTTGTTTCATTGAGTGATTAATTTCACTGAAGTAACAACATACACTTTGGCAACTGTACGCGAGGTAAGTGGAAGAGTGAATGAAAGAACCCCCTAGTCTGGGCAACTAATTTTAGGAGTTCAAGACCTATTTTTGAGCAAGGCATTTTTCAAAACCTATTTTTGAGCAAGGCATTGTTATTAATGTAGCAACATGCAGTGAAAAAATCAATGTAATATATGGTAAACATTAAGTACTAAAATATTAGTGAGAACTTACGTTTGGTAATCCTCATCCGAGTCCTCCTCCCCGTGGTGACTATCTGGGGATGAGTTCGGGGTTGAAGGTTCCAATCTGCTATGACCATTCGTCCTGTGGTGGGGGTTGGCATGACCATTAGTTAGGCCATTTGACATGCCATTGATGGGCGAATGGTTTCCTGAGGTGTGGTGAGAGTGTATGCCATTAAGGCGATGCCGTGGTGAATCTTGACTCATGGGTGACGTGGAAGGAGGCTTCCTATTTGGACTTGTGGTGCCATTTATCTGAGGTCGTTCATCCCGATGGTGGTGTCGTCCATTGCTCACCTGTTTGCTATTTGAGCAAGAATTTAGTGAAGAAGAATTTGGCTTAATATTAGGCTGGGTATCTATAGGTTCTGGCTTCTTGTTGTCTCTTGATTCAGACCGAGAATTATCTCTTTTACTGGATTTTGTACCGGTCCAACGTGAACCCCGAGCCCTTTTGACTGTAGGATCACATGTTTCCTCATGAGGGCGTTTGACACCTTGTGAGCTAGGAGATGGGGACAAAGGGAGTGTAGATGTTGGAGACTGACCATTGTAACTGCTAGGAGGAGTTAGACCCTGGGGTTTAATTCTGAAAAAAAAAATCAAGTTCAGGTATAGTCTAAAACAGATAACAGTACAGTACTATACTTTATGTATGGTACACTTCAACTCATATAATGGTATAAGTAAAAAAAATAATAATACCTGTACATAAATTTTTTATGTTCAACATAATAGTCTCTGCAAGATATGCACTATTCCTACACAACTGATTTGGCTGACCAGGAAACATGTAATAATGGGTCTTTCCAGTCTTTAAAAGTTCTGGATATGTCACTGGGTTGGGTCTACAGTTTAATAAGGTGGTAACTTGAACAAATTACAATATTACTTTTTAACAACTTCCTTCTCATTTTCCGTGTAGAAGGGCCAATCCTCTCGCACTTCATTCCAAAGACCCCGTGCAAGGTGATGGATGTTCTCTTTGATTAGTGAGACACTGTTTAGAACACTTGTCATCTGCCGCTTGTCTTTTTCCTTAACCCCATCTGAGAAAACATGAAAAACATTAAATAGTTGTGATAGCATGAAAAGCCTAGAAACAGATGAAATATTGTTGGTATTTATCTAATAAGATTGAGAACCATAAAACATCCTTTGTTATTATGTTTATTAACCATTTCACTACTGAATGCCATTTATATAGTTTTATTTGCCAGACAATTTTAGTCATCAGAGAGAAACCCCTAATAGCAAAGGGGTTAATATTATCATGTGTGTACAGTCATAGAGCATCTGGCTAGTACCTACCATGGAAATACAAACTTACAGTAAACCCTTGTTATTCGCGGGGTTTAGGTTCCAAGGAATGACATGAATAGGCAAAACTGCTAATAGCAACTTATGCTACTTTAGTGCACTACTGTATACCTATACCAAATAACTAAACAGCCGCGGCAGCACTCATCCCCTCTTTTAACTTATCTAATTATTCAACTTTCTTTGTCAGGGTCATCTCTGACTTCTGCCTTTTACATTTCACTCCACTAGCATCACTTGTACTGACACTGGGTAGTCTTTTAAGGTCCATTTCACACAGAAACACTAAAGCTTTGAGAATACAACACGAGATGCTGTGGGAGTGACTTGTGCTGTGGGGAAAGGCTTGCAAGCCAGCCACTATAGCCACCATCTGCTTACTGTGAATTGTCAAAATTGTGAATCACAAGCTCGTGAATGGCAAGGGTCTACTGTATTGAAGTCCAAAAAAGATCTTTTAATTGGTTAAGTCACACAAACAAGGGAAATAGCCTTAAAATCATCATTCTCACCACCATGCCATGAAGATGGTAATGGTGATAATGATGATTACCAGTACAAGTTCATTTTCCTCCAAAGTTACTTTTACCGAGATCTTTCTCAGCGACAGTGTACTAACCAAACATACCTCAGCCTTCTGATTCTCTAACACATAAGGAAGGAGAAGAAAATTGTACAGTACTATACATGCTATTACAGTACAGTATTTGGTGTGGTTGACCCTTCCTGTAAGCATATAACAAAAAGGCAGTATTGTACCTGAAGTTCAAACAAACTACAGGTACCTGTATTGGTAACACTCCCAACAGAAGATGTAAAAATTATCATACTGTACTCAATTCATATAGCAGCTGAAAATGGCACTGCCTATCAGGATGTGAGGTGTTCTAAGAAACTAAAAGGTAAAATGGAAATGAACATGATTCACACAATGTCACTTACCAATGTATAATCTTCTTATTATTTCTGGTTTCCTATAATTCTTCACAGCCAGGAGTTGGATGATTCTTTCTCTATAGAAGGAAACATTTTATGAATAAATTATCTCAACTTTACATAAATCAGCAATTATCATATTTTATGTCCAGCATCATTTTTAACACATGGTAACATTGTCTTTACTCCAGTCATAATTCACTCTT
This sequence comes from Homarus americanus, assembly GCF_018991925.1. Classification (NCBI taxonomy): domain Eukaryota; kingdom Metazoa; phylum Arthropoda; class Malacostraca; order Decapoda; family Nephropidae; genus Homarus; species Homarus americanus. The sequence continues at coordinate 7,033,144 of NW_024745073.1, read as the reverse complement.
AGGGGAAATAGATTACAGTACAGTGGGGATGGAAGGAGAGGTAGAGGAGGGGGTCAGGGGGATAAACAAGCTTATTCAAAAGAATTTTCTGCAACAATTGTAAACTTACCTCAGAGGTCTTCTAACTAACTCAGGATTACTTTTCCTGGCAGGAACATTGGTGGGTGGCGGAGGAGGCGGAGGTTTACCAGCTTGAGGATTGCTCCCTGTTGTTCCACCAGAGTGTATTCGGTTGGGTGAGTTGGATGTATTCTGGTTGTATCTGTTATTGGACTGCAATTCAGCAGTCACATCTTTCTTTGGTGGTGGAACTACCAAAGTTGATTTCTTGACAAGGGAGGTTCTTTGTCGCACAAAGGGGTTGCCGGAATTAGTCTTCACCTCTTTAACACTGTAATAATGATTGGTGGTGTTAGTGACAAGAACTACAGTACAGATGTATACACGAAATATTATAAAAAATGGAGAAAAAAGCTATGAATAAAAGTTACACATCACTCAACAAACTAGTTTAGTTCCCCTGTCTGTTCTTAATTATCAAATATCCATTAAATTTACTCATTAACACTGACATTATATTCCATTCATACAAACATAAACAAACATGTCCTCTTTTATGCATATTCAAATTCATAAAACATAAATCATAAGAATAAATAATCTATCTGATGGATGCCTCACAGCTCATCAAATGAACTGATGGAATTTCCAGATACATACAGTACAGTACTTGTGTTCAGTATTCAATAAGCCTTGTACACCTTTTATCATATATAAGCACAAGGAAGTGGATAAAAAAAATACAGTACTCCATAACCAGTTAAACAGAGCAGACCACATCTTAATCAATATAACTAATACTTTACAACAAAATTAGATCCCTGCACATATACTACAAAGTCACTATAGCCCATTATAATAGTTATACTGCATGACCAACTACTATACAGACACACAGCTTACAGGCACCACAAACATAAAAACTGCTCTAGTATGAGCTCTCTGTTTTAACACTTACCAATTCATTTGGTTCTTTATCTTAGCGTTCTCCATGCTTTGTCTGGTCTTCTCATATGAATCATCCTTAGCCTGGATCCATACTTTGCCTACCATTGGTCCAAGAGATTCCAATGCTCTGTGGACAAAGTCCGCGGGTAAATAAAAACGTCCAAAGAAAAAAAATATATCATTGTACTATACAGGGGTACCTAGTGACAGCACTAGGATCCCGCTTCCTCTATCAAGGAATAAACAATTGAAATTGAATTGTACTATATACACAGTACAACAGTATAATGAAATTTACAAACTTCAGGCAAAAATACTGTATAAATAAAAAATACAGTTCATTAAGGTTAATATTATTTGTAAAAGGAAGTGAATTACAAAAAAATAGTAAACTACAGTATACGAGATTGTATCTTTAAACTGACACTGTAGAAATTATTTTAAAAATACAGTAAAGAAAATGTTAAGAAAGATTAAGAATGTTATACAAATAAAATATAATAAATTTCCTTTAGTTTCCAAGATAAAGAGGAATAAACAAGTGTACTGTACTCTCACATAAGGGATAAACTTATTACATCAATGGTACAGTACCGGTAACAAGAAATCTTAAGGGACAATAATATGACCAAAGTTAAAGAAGTAAAGTAATTTTAACAACATTAATAGTAAAAATGACAATGGAGACAAAAACAAGACATGATATTGATTTACTGTAATGCAATAATAATAGTGTTCATAATATAAAAGTCAGTGGGTCTAGTTCTTTGGACCACTACTAAAGTCCTGCATAATATTAAAAAACAAAAAACATACACACACACACACACACAGAATTGAGCCTAAACAACAATATTTATGACAATTAGAGAGAATGAAGAGAGGAAAGTTAGTACAGTACCTAGTGCCAAACTGCTTGATGAACTCGAAGCTGCCCTGCGGCCCATCGGGATCCTGGATACTTTGCAGCGAGAAGGAGAACTTGGAGCTTCCATTGTTGCGGCCTGGGATTTGAATCTCCTGTAAGATGAAATACATTACGTTATTACAATCTGAAAATATTGGTTATATTCTTTAATGTCACAAGCAATGCATTAGGGAACAAAGTACAATTATCACTTGGACCACTATATTATACTGTACTGCTCTTTGACAGTGATACTTACCAAGCAACCAGTACAGTATTACCAATGTGGTATATATACATTTTCTATATCAAGACACTTTAGAATTTTTAGTAATCATATTATACTCAGCTACTATGGATGTGTTACAGAGGCTGCCAGAGGTACAGTGGTGTCCTCTTTCAAGGCTTCCTGTAGTACATTGAGCTAATGTTATCGAGGCAAGGCACCACATAGGTCACCAGCTGTTAATTGAGGTCACTGTCTGTCTGGTCAAGTTTTTATCACATCTGCCTCATACTTGGATCCGTTCCTTCAAAGCCACTCATCCCTCATATCAATATCCTTCACCCCCTCACTAGTAGCCTTCACCCCCTCACCAATCTCACACATCCTTTAGCCATTCACTTAAAATGTCACTCAAAATTCATCAACGAGTCTCCATGTTTCCTCCTAATATCTGCCAGTTCCACCTCAATACCTTCATGCATGTACTGTATTACAGATCAACAACACCCTCACGCCCTAACCCACCTACCAGTACCCTCGCCACCAGCTACCCCACCTCTACCAGCTGGAGACTACTACTCTCTCCACCAGTCACCTCCATCATAACCCTCTCCACTCACCTTCTAACTACTCCTCTTCAGTTGGCCACAACACAAGTTATTAAATGCCCGTACTTTCCCCCATATACCATTACAAAGGTCGAATATACTGTGAAGGAATTTTATTTTACGTCTAGTAATTTCTAGGCAATAACTGCCTAGTATAAATTTCTCGTCTTGGACAGTGTACGAAGTGTTTATAATAAAGGTAGGATATACTGTACTGTATACATATTCTTTTTTAATTTAACGTGACCATAACAGAGGTCTAATACTTTTCTAATGTGGACACAAGTGGTGACGTTATCATGTGGGAAAGGACCCACCCCAGGGCCACTAACCAGACCGGTTTTAGCAACCGGCGATCTCTCCACCAAGCCAATGTCTCCTCTACAACCCTTGGCTGTGAGGCGGGTAATGGCATCCATCCTGTCTGGCTCTGCTATTGAAGGAACAACAACACTAAGGCTGGGAGAACGTATGGTAGATACTTGTATGAAACCGAACAAGCGTGTGAAGGCTTTACATAAGCCATACTGCGGGGGGGCACTAAGGCGATAGTGGCCTGAGCAGCATGTTGAGTGAGTGACGAGTTGTACGGCCGGAGGACACAAGGGCGGGAGTGGCGCGTGCCGGGTGGAGGGGTTGGGAGATGCGACCTTCTACCTGGTATAGGAAGGGCGAGAGTGGCGTGTATCGTGGTGCACCGCTCCCGGGGGATGTGGGTCACCACTTTCATGGGGAACACTTCTCTAATTGTCACTCACAGTTACACATTTCAAACTCTGGGGCAACGTTACTTTTATATTATAATAAAAGACACCTCAGACGGGTGTATGTTAGGCCGTATTCAAGAACAGTCATGGGGTGTACGACGCCATTTACGATGACCTTCTTGCCCTGATCTTGTTTCAGGAATACCACCTTTTCGAAGCTCTGGAGAGATCTCGAAGATTCGATAATTTCAGTACAGTACTAGCTAATAATTCCCACCAGGAAACTTGCTTCGAGACTCCTCCAAAGCTTCGAAAAGGTGGTATTCCTGAAACAAGATCAGGGCAAGAAGGTCATCGTAAATGGCGTCGTACACCCCATGACTGTTCTTGGCGTTGTGTAACAGGTTGTGTGCAGGAACACAGCGGTGCACCTGCAACAAGCTACAACCTCCTCACACGTCCATCTCGATCCCCCACATAATTAATCACTCCTTCGAACTTTGTCAACTTTGTCCACACCAACTCGTAAAAAATATATATCCTCACTCACTATCACCAACACTAACAGGCAATTACCAAATAGATCTATAACTATCATAAATCCCGTCATTGTTTCCCACAGTAGTGATTCGGTAAGAACCTGAGGACCTGGCCTTCAAGAGTGTTAACTGCAGGCTATCTTAGACAGCCTTGTATTACAGTATGTGACTGTCGCAAGACTAGGCTAGAGGTATACCCTGCCAGTTAGCCCGTGTATTGTGATTTAAGTTTCACCAGTCAAAAAGCTTATTCAAATAAAATAAAAAAGTAGATTCAAGACAAGTATTGACGCACACCAATTTTAGAATGGCGTCGTAATGCTACGGATACGGCAAAAAGGTGTGAAGGTTTGAACATTCCCTCACATAACCTTCACTGTCGGTAACTGAGAGAAGGAAGATGAAGGGAAGGAGACGATATGGTCAACTCATAGTTAGGGATTAGAGAGGTAGGTGAGAGGAGAGGAACGGCTGCTGAGAGGATAGAGGAACGGCTAGTGAGCACGACATTTGGAGGACTCGGGTGCTCTTTGGCGGAGATGTTAAAGGATTAGAGGAAAATATTGGGAAGGGCTGGAAGGGGTTGCGTATACTTAAAATCAATCCCTGGCCATAATACGCCAGTGAAATAATCATTGCGACTGGAAATATTTATCTGTCACTGTTATAAGCCAGCAGGAATAGTAGGCTTACAACTGAACTACAAGGAAACGGCTTCTCCCTAGACACAGTACGAGACATACAACCATGGTGTGAGTCAGTCCATCAAGGAGGAGGAAGAGGCAGCGTTGTGTCAGGGAGGTACCAGAGGGATGCTTGGGAAACGTGCTTGTATATGGAGGGAGAGGGAATGTTGTGAGCTGTGCAAGGGGAGAGGTGGAGGATGACATATGCAAGGGTATGTACTACTACTGGGACGTGTGGGAAGAAGGACACGTGGTGGAATGTGGTGATAGGCAGATACACAAGGTCGCGTCGTGTGTGTGTAATAATAACAATAATAATAATAAACGGTTTATTAATATAGTGGCAGCCGGGGTGTGTGTGTGTGTGTCAGGAGTGGTAAGGTGATGCATTAACTTTTGTTTTTAAGACTAGCCACACGACCATCCCTCTTACAGTGTTCCTGGAGTGCTTCCATTGGTAGACCACACCAACACTACCACCCACCTCACCAATGCCTAATATGCCCTCACCTATTTTCGTACTGAGTTGGCCCACCGCAACACCACCACAGCTCTCCCCTCCCTCCCTCCCTCTCCTAAACAACAGTACACCCCACCCCCCCCCCTCCAGTCTACAACAACAACTATCATCACAACAATCATAATCACACAACTCTACATTGGTATTCGTGACTCTCTCTCTCTCTCTCTCTCTCAACACATAATCCTCAACGTCCACTCCTCATAAACCAATCAGACTGCAAAACACATAGACACCTTCATAAATCATCCAATATACTGTACATGTTCGGAATGTTTGAGTCACATTAAGCAAGCAATTCAACTTACATCGAACACACACACACACACACACACACCTAGTTATTAAATATCATAATTGTATGCCAATGTTACTTGTATATTATTTGTCAGTCAAGAGATCCATTCCCCAATTATACATCTGTATATTTTAGGGTCCTTCCGGCTGCCATGTTCTTTCAATAAACCGTTTATTATTATTATTATTATTATTATTATTATTATTATTATTATTATTATTATTATTATTAACAACAGTCATAAGAGTGGGCAGTTGATGTATGCATGGTTAGGGGGAGAAGAGGGAGAGAGGGAAGAGAGGGGGAGGGGTGAGAGAGCCCGACACCTGGGTTCCATATGCAGGTGTAGAGGAAGGAAGCCGGTGGGTGAGAATTTCGCGTTGCCGGGGCGGGGTAGGGTGGAAGGGTCACAAACCTGCTTCCCACTACCTACAGTATACTAACCTCCCTAGACACGAGGTAGACAGATAACTAGTGAGAACACCTCGCCTTAAATCAACACCACGAGAGTAGCTTGTTTTAATCACCATACCTCTTCATCGACAAAGGTGTAGTGTAAGGCTGACGTGGAGCTTAAGAGGCCCTACGTCAGGTGGTGAGGGACAGTGTGGAAGAAGAGAATAGTGAAGGAGGAGGAGGTACTATAAGAGAACAAGAGACCCAACTGGACATGACTACACAAACTCGTATCACACATACACACAGAGGCTGGCGACACACACCACCATGTCTGGCAATAACCTGCATGACAATCCCCCCCCTCCCTCCCTCCCTCCCTCACCGTCGTAGCATAGTGGTGGTGGTAGAGGTGAGGTGTTGTACTACTCAAATGTACTTACGTTAGGTTAGGTTAATTCAAGTGCCAGTTTTTCTAGATCAAGTGCCAGAGTCAGTGACAGTTTCCCTAGATAAAGTGCTAGTTCCCTAGGTCAAGTGCCAGTCAGTGCCAGTTTCCCCAGATCAAGTGCCAGTAAGTGCCAGTTTCCCTAGATCAAGTGCCAGTTTCCCTAGGTCAAGTGCCAAACAGTGTCAGTTTCTCAAGATCAAGTGCCAGGTCAGTGCCAGTTTCCCTAGATCATGTGCCAGTTTCTCAAGATCAAGTGCCAGTTTCTCAAGATTAAGTGCCAGTCAGTGCCATTTTCCCTAGATCAAGTGCCAGTTTCTCAAGATCAAGTGCCAGTTTCTCAAGATTAAGTGCCAGTCAGTGCCAGTTTCTCTAGACCAAGTACCACTTTCCCTAGATCGTGCCAGTCAGTGCCATTTTCCCTGGATCATGTGCCAGTCAGTGCCATTTTCCCAAGATCAAGTGCCAGTCAGTGCCAGTTTCCCTAGCCTCCCAGCTGGGTCATTTACTAAACAACTCATAAGTTGGTGTTACCTTCACACTTGTGGGGTCACTTTACATAGCTAATCGGCACCCCAACCAAGCCTAACTTTTTTCTATTTAAAATGTCTGGGTTAATCGCCTGCCTCTCTCTCTCTCTCTTTAAGGTGACACTCATAACAGTGCTTGGGCTCACCTAAAGATTGACCACCCCAGCTATCATCACCTAACCTAACCGCCCTTTCGCTAACCTAACCCCCAGGCAGTGTTAAGGGGTGTTTAATCATCAGGTGACATAAGCTAGGGTGACTAATCTTCACGTGATCCCATTCTGTTAACCTCGTCTTATATTCACAACATCTCCAATACTGCACTGTCATCGTGAGCCTACCAGGATTGCACTGCCATGTACTGTATATTACAGTGTGATTTACAGTGGAATTTGTACACCGAATCTCTCAGAACTGTGCAGAAAATAATTATTATTATTAGAACTACTGTATATAGTAATTCTTCTTCTTAGATCGTGACAAAATGAACGTCCTGATTCTTCCATAAGATTCTATACATTAATTAGGCCAAGTGGATAAAAGTGAATGTACAGTATTTAGTTAAGGTAAAATCTGAAGTGTGACTTTCTTGGTTGTAGCCTTACCGGGGATTTGAGGAGGAGGACGAAGAAGAGGAGGAGTAAGAGGAAGAATAGGAGGCTCTACCATGGGAGTAAGCAAGAGGCAACGCACATACACTGATGAAGGAACGGCACCAGCTACGTTTCATAATGGTGCTGGTGGTACTACTGTCACCACCACCCTCTCCCTCATCTCTTCCACCATTACCACCATCTACCTCATTTCTACCACTATCATCACCCTCATCACCACCATCTACCTCACTTCTACCACTATCATCACCACCATTACAACCATCTACCTCATTTCTACCACTATCATCACCACCATCTACCTCATTTCTACCACTATCATCACCCTCATCATCACCAGTACCACCCTCTCCACCAGTACCACCTCTCCACCAGTACCACCCTCTCCACCAGTACCACCCTCTCCCTCATCTCCACCACCATCGCCTTCATATGCCCTTACCAATAAAGGATTACAACAAAAACTCCACAATCTACCTCAATCACTTTATTCACAACACCTCACAAGAGAGAGTTACTCATACATCAGCCAAAAAACTTCCCGACTCACAACTTAAGTCCTGACCGGGTGACTCACACGACAGGCGTTTTCACCAGTCACTGTGTTGGGGCAGGTCGATGAACAGGCCTTGGTCACTCACTTGCATTGTTGTTGTTGTTGCTGTTATTATTATTATTATTATTATTTTTATTTTTATTATTATTATATGGTAATTCTTCTTCTTATTATTATTGTCATTATTATTATTAGAACTACAGTATATGGTAATTCTTATTATTATTTTTATTACTATTTGCTACAGTTGACTAGTAGTTCATCATGGGTCTTGTTTATTGTGGTTTACTTCGGCTAGTACACTGTGAAACTTTCCATATAACGGACTTTTCACTTTATATAATCCGTTAGATGGGGGTGGTCACATATAACGGACCCTCGATACCTTAGTTAATATTTGAATACGAGTCCTTCACACTGATTAATATGTGTGGCTGATCTGATTACCCTGACCACATCCGTTACAGCGGCCAGAGGGCAATGGACAACGAGCATACAGTAATAGTCCGGTCCAACCTCTACTGTACGGTATAGCGAGGGAACGGCTTGGGAGAGTAAAAAAAAAAAAGATCTACTTATAATAACATTAATTAGCGAATGGACATCATTAAGCCATTCTAATTAGAGAAATGAAGTACCTAACATGTTTACATACCACGTGTTAACATGTGATCAGTCGACTGTGTGACGAGCATAACAGCTGCTGTGCCGCCATTACCCAGGTGTATGGGAGGGGAGGGAGGGAGGAGGGAGGGAGGAGGGAGGGAGAGAGGGAGAGGGAAGGAGGGAGGGATGGAAGGAGGAGGGAGGGAGGGAGGGAGGGAGGGGGAGGGAGGGAGGGAGGGGAGAGGGAAGGGAGGGAGGGATGGAAGGGAGGGGGGAGGGAGGGGAGGGAGGGAGGGAGGGAGGGAGGGAGGGAATGGGGAGGGAGGGGAAGGGAGGGGAGGGAGGGAGGAGGGAGGGAGGGAGGGAGAGAGGAGAGGGAAGGAGGGAGGGATGGAAGGAGGGGGGAGGGGAGGGAGGAGGAGGGAGGGGAGGGGAGGGAGGGAGGGAGGGATGAAGGAGGGGGGGAGGGAGGGAGGGGAAGGGAGGGGGAGGGAGGGAGAGGGGAGGGGGGAGGGAGGGAGGGAGGGGGGAGGGATGGGAGGGAGGGAGGGAGGGAGGAGGGGGAGGGAGGGAGAGGGAAGGAGGGAGGGATGGAAGGAGGGGGGGAGGGAGGGAGGGAGGGAGGGAGGGAGGGAGGGAGGAGGGGGGGAGGGAGGAGGGGAGGGAGGAGAGGGAGGGGAGGGAGGGGAGGGAGGGGGAGGGATGGGAGGATGGATGGAAGGAAGGAGGGAAGAAGGGATGGAAGAAGGAAGGAAGCGATGGAAGGAGGGAGGAAGGGATGGAAGGAGGGAGGAAAGGAAGGAGAGAGGGGGGGGGAATGGAAGGAACGGGGAGCAAGAGGCGTGACAGGGTGGGTATTGAGAGTATCCGGTGTTAGGATGTGGAGCAAAGCGTGGTAGTGGAGGGCCAGTCTCTCAGGGGGTCATCACGGCTGGCGGCGGAGGGAGGCAGGGAGGGGCAAGTGCGGTAGTCCTTGCCCTTCTCTCCCACAACCACCACCTCTCCCTTACTGCCTTGTGTATTGCCCCCTCCCCTCCTTCCTCATACCAACACTGCCCTCAAAACACACACACACACACGCACACACACACACACACACACACACACTTCAATAAAGGTAGTGAGTGCATCAAGTGTATATTCAGGTATGTCACTCTCTATTTAAGTTAGTCCATCATCTAAGTGTCGGGGAGATGGATGGACGTTGGTGATCCCGAGATGTTTGTTAGGATGATGTAGGTAATAAATATGACATTCTTGTAGACCGTAGAGGTGTCGTCACCGCCGCCGTCCCTACCATCACCACCACTAACCAACCACGGTTACTAAAAAGTTAATGGTCACAGGAACTACACCCATGTACTGGTTCCCCCTGGCCACCACCACACCTTACACATCAGGGGGAGAGGGGTGAAGGGGAGGAGAGGAGGAGAAGTAGGGGGGGGGGAGGGGAGTCTCTTTCATACCTTAAATGTATACAGTACACATTCCTCGGCGAGTTTGGATTTAGAGCTAGAAGGTCGACTGAGAGTGCTCTGCTATCCTTTACTAATGACATCTTAAATTCCTTTGATGACAGTCAGTTCACAGTCGGTATATTCTTGGACCTCTTTAAAGCCTTCGATACTGTCGACCATACCATCCTCCTTTCAAAGCTTGAACATTACGGCGTTAGGGGCCTGTCCCACAATTGGTTTACCTCATATGAATCTGTCCAACAGGTTGCAGTATGTCTGCTATAAAAACCACCAATCTGACTTCTCGCCAATCTTGTATGGAGTCCCCCAAGGTTCCATTCTCGGTCCAGTACTGTTTTTGTTGTACATAAACGACATAGTCCACGCCAGCTCACTCATAAAATACAACTTATTTGCAGACGATAGTAATCTCTATGCCAGCAACTCAGACCTCCATTCCTTGATGAGAACTATGAACACTGAATTAACTTAAGTCGGGACCTGGGTAATACGTAATAAACTGATCTTAAACCTTGAGAAAACCCACTACACGATCTTTCACAGAAGGAAAAACTTACCCCCAGGCTTGGACCCCCTGTAACTTGGTAATATAGTCCTCAAACGCGAACAAAATACTAAATTCCTCGTTGTTATTGTTGATGAGAAACTTAACTGGAGAAACCACATACAAGCCATTCACAGTAAAATCAATAAACAGTGAGGTATCATGTATCACACTCGACAGTCACTTATTCTCACAGCAATGAAAGAAATCTATCATGATCTTGTTTACCAACACCTGATACACTGTCACACACTATGGGGGGCCTCTGGCTCTTCAAAAACACAATCTCTGGTTACTGCACAAAAGAGAGTTGTACGGACAATGACCTACTCGAAAAAAACAGATCACACAAACGAAAAATTTGCTATACGGTATTGAAATTTTTAAAATTCGAAGATTAACACCTACTGCTGTGCCCTCTTTGTTTGCAAATCTAGCAATCAATCACTTGCTTGACAATAATTATTTCCAGTTCCGGAATAATCAGAAATACAACTTAAGGCACCCAGAGCTACTAAAACCACCCCTCATGCGCTCCTCTCAGTCCCAGACCTCCATAAAATATCACAGTGTGAAGGTGTGGAACTTACCCTCACACATCCGAGCAAAGACTACGCTCCCTTCCTTTAAATCATCTCTTAAAAAATATCTATAGTCGAAGTATTAATATTTCTTGTAACACTTACTATATTTACAGTACCTGCTTTTATTGTACCATCAAAACCGTTTTATCGGAAATTGTCATGTAAATAAATAAGTAATTACCATTGCAATAAACAATTGCCAACAGACATAATCCTGACAGCTCTGTCCTCTTGTTCAACCTTATTACTGCACAACCCATGTTGTACTGCTCCCCCATTATACTTGTGTTTTTCAATTCCACTGTAATTTATGTATATACTGTACTTATAATAAAAAATAAACTAAAAATAATAGTAAATAAATAAAATAAATAAACATTGAAGTGATAACCGTGGTAACATTATGAGATGTTCTTATTACCATCATGCTATTGTACTATTCCAGATGATGCTAAATGTTACATAATACTTCCTTGAGATAAATGTATAGTATATATCAGGTGCCTCAAAGAGAGCTCAGGTTCTCAACTGGCTCAGCCATGTTAATATTGTTATTATTAGCCACTCTGTATCTGTATTTTTCTGGCTAAATAAACTGTTTCAATTCAATTAAATTGTTTCAATTCAGTCTTGTACACCACATAACATCTGTACCATCCCCCCTCTCCCCCTCACACATCGTCCTCACTAGAGTCCTTCACACAACCTCTTGTCTATTCTCTTAATGACCTATATACAAAATGAATTGGACTAAAAAAGAAAGAGAAGAGAAGAAGTCTAGTTGTTAAGGGTGTGTAGAAACGATGTGTGGTTGGAATATTTCAGCGCCTGGTGGAGGGTGCAGCACCTTACCTACACTTGTTACACCGGCAGGGACCCCCATCTAGCAAGGAGGGTAACACACACACGCACAATGTAAGGACTGTGTCGCCTCCACCTCACCCCAAGTCTGAAACCATACACCGTGCAGGGGGCCGACGCTTGGCTCTAGCGCCCTCGTGTGTGTGTGTGTGTGTGTGTGTGTGTGTGTGTGTTACAAAGGAATATAATGATACACAATCAACATTTCTCATAAAGATTTTTTTTTTGGGGGGGGGCTTCAATTTTATACTTAAATAAATAAACATAATAAGAGGTAACAGAGGAGGTGGCCCAACTTCACCAACAACATTTCTACTGTAGGTGGACGGATGTGCTGCTTGCCTAACACCTTAACCAACCGGAAAAATACCCCCTCCCTCGCTCCATGACAGACCACCATTACCTGTCATGGTCTCCTCACAAACATACATACATACATGGCTATACTTGGTTAGCGTTAGGATAGGATAGGATAGGTTAGGTTAGCGTTAGGATAGGTTAGGTTAGGTTAGGATTCATAGCTGCCGATACAAAAGGAGTCTCGGGAATGTTCGGTCTTTAAGGCGTGTATGATTGGCTGTTGAGCGTCGTTAGAAGTTTTTATTGGCGGGCGTTGCTTGTGTGAGACCTGTGGGTGATAGTGTAGTGGTGTGGTGGAGGGATGGTGATAGTGTGGAGGTGGTGGGGTGGAGGGATGGTGATAGTGTAGTGGTGTGGTGGGGTGATGGTGGGGGGGTTGGGATGGGTCGTAGTGATAGCGTGGTGGTAGTAGTATAGTAGTAGTGTAACAGTGGTAGTAGTAACAGTAGTAGTACTTTAACACGTTAACAATACGTACTACTCCGTGGAAGCAGTGTCAAGTTCATATAATACTGTATAATCATCATTCATTATCACCATAACCACCATCACCACCATAATCATCATCAGTATCATTACTATTCATTTAAAAACAAAGATGAGTTTCTGGTGTTCCATTTGGTTTCGATAGTGTGTGTGTGTGTGTGTGTGTGTGTGTGTGTGTGTGTGTGTGTGTGTGTGAGAATGTTTACAGAGACATTATATTCTTCATCAACTTCTCAGCATCTTCAAGTCGAGCTGGACACAAATATATTTACTTTCTGAGTGAGTGAGTGAGTGATCCATCAAGCTGTTAGGTCTGGCAGCTCCTCCGCGTGCATATCCATTCGAGTCAGGCTAGTCGTGCACACCTGATATATATATATATATATATATATATATATATATATATATATATATATATATATATATATATATATATATATATATCTCTCTCTCATATATAAACTTCCCCGTGGGGTTGATGCATGATCTCGTGTGCAACTGTGCATGATCCTGTAGTTGGTTCAATAATCTGGTCCAGCTGATATCCCAATTATACCTTCCCAACTCGATCCATTGCAACATAAGCATTGTATAACCTGCCATAATTTGTCCTGAAGTAGTACACACACATAACATGCAAATTAGTGTGTGGGGGGATGGGGGGATGGAGATGTGGGGATGGGGGGGATAAATAGTTTGGTATTTCCGAAGTGTGTGGCACGACTCATCTCTCCCCCTGGTGGTGGGGGTGGGGTGGCGTGCAGGGCTTGAGGTGGCTTGCAGGTTTCCAGTAGTTAGGGTGTTTAGCTGAGGTAATACGGCGTGAATCTCTGATAGATGAGAACTTGCTGGGGGGAGACATAAGACAGCCTCACTGGCAACGCTGCGGTGAAAGGCAATCGCTTTTAAGAGGCGGACTGACTGAGCTCCTCTTGTTGTTGTGCCAAGGTGTGTGTGTGTGTGTGTGTGTGAAGACTAACCACAACACCTGCTCACATTTCAAATTTATTTAAACACCTGCGAATCATCCTGAAGACGAGAAAGACAAGTATACTGGCTTCATTCACTATGCTCACATGATCACTGTTGAACTCTTGGGGAAGCTACGTGACACACACACACACACACACACACACACACACACACACACACGAGCGAGTAAATTACGTGTACATAATTCATAAATTACATTATGACATCTGCAGCAGTACGACGCAGCAGCCTCCCTCCCTCCCTCCTAATCACAACACTCCCCCACCCTTCATAACCTACCAAGAAGTCCTCCATGCTCCTTTTGGCCAGGACACACACACACAATACTATTTATAGGACGTACGTGTGTGTGTGTGTGTGTGTAATAATAATAATTAACGGTTTATTGAAAGAGCTTGGCAGCCAGAAGGCTGAAAATATACAGTTACATATTTGGGGAATGGGTTTCGAATTACAAATAATATACAAGTAACATAAGTGTGTGTGTGTGTGTGTGTGCGCGCGCGTTTGTATAAGGGCAGCGGTTGACCATGCAAGAGGGGTTACATACTGTAAGATCATAAGAATGGAGGAAACTGCAGCGGGCCTATTGGCCCATACTGGGCAGTCCCATTTACACCCAACCAATATCGCTCATATATCCATCCAACCTATGTTTGAAGCTATCCAGCGTATTCGAGTTAATGATGATATTTGGTAACTTGTTCCATTCATCCACTACTCTGTTTCCAAACCAATGTTTACCTATTTCGCGCCTAAATTGTTACGAGTTCGCTCCTGGTTGGATAGTTTTGAGTACCTTTGTAATGTCCCCTTTGTTTAGCCCTGACTTCCATTTATACACCTCTATCATATCGCCCCTCACTCTACGTCTCTCGAGTGAGTGCAAATTAAGATGCTTTAACCTGTCACTGTACTCGGGATTAGTCTTGTCATTCTCCTCTGAATTCTTTCCAAGGATTCTATATCCATTCTGTAATACGGTGACCAGAAATGAACTGCGTAATCCAAGTGAGGTCTCACAAGCGCAAGATATAGTTTTAGGATGACCTCGCTAGTCTTGTAACTAACACTCCTTTGTATGAACCCAAGTACTTTATTAGCCTTGTTTCGAGCAAATACACATTGTTTACTTGGCTTAAGATTCCTACTTATCATTACTCTTAAATCTTTCTCACAGTCGGATTTCTCAATAACATCGTTGTTCATCTGGTATCTGGTTTCCCTGTTTACATCTCCTATACTAAGTACTTTACATTTGTCCACATTGAATTTCATCTGCCATTTTTCAGACCATTCGAAAAATTTGTTTAGATCTTCCTGTAGTTTTGCAGTCCTCGTCAGATTTAATTACACGCCCTATTTTAGTGTCATCAGCAAATTTACTTATGTTGCTGTCTACGCCGATATCTACGTCGTTTATGTATATAATAAATAATAATGGTCCAAGTACTGAGCCTTTGGGAGCTCCACTAGTGACGTTGCTCCAATCGGATTTAGTGCCGTTAATGCTCATTCACTGTTTCCTGTCCTGTAACCACGCCCTAATCCATTTTAGAATATCTCCTTTAATGCCATGAGCCTCCACTTTTCTTATTAGTCTTTCGTGGGGGACTCTGTCGAAGGCTTTGCTAAAGTCGGGATATACCACATCATAATTGTGCCCCTCGTCCACTGATTCGAAAACAGATGACAAGAATGTAATAGATTAGTTAGACATGAACGCCCGCTTGTGAAGCCGTGTTGGGAATCATTGATCAACTTGTGCTTCTCCTGGTGATTTCGAATAGTTTTAAATAATTGCTTCCAGTAATTTGCCTACAATTGATGTTATACTGATTAGACAGCAGTTAGAGGATAGTGTCATGGGTTGCGTTAGGCTTACCCACGCAACCAACTCCAAAGTTTGTTTTACTAAAGATAAGGCACCCGGCGAACCATGACCGGGACATATATTTTCCATTAGTGGTATGTTAGCCAGCCTATAGGGGGAGGCCAGTGAGACAGTGTTGTACTGTTCATCCCCTCACACCCCAAAACCTCATTTTAAGTAGTATCCCCTAGGCCATGGGTTAGTTAAAATGTTGTCCCCATCCTCTCCCTCCTGAAGGGTACGGAACACCACACAGAGTCCTCCACCGCCACCCTGTCCTGTGGACTGTCGTCGACACGAGATTAAGAGTGTTAACCTAGGTTCATTATCCCCGTGGAAATATCATGTGTGGATGCCTGGTTGCAACAAGAGCACTCCAGGCTGGCCTATCAAACCTACAGTAAATGGTTAATCAATTCACCCTATTTTTATTTTTACCACAAAAAGCTGTCCAGGAACCGTACCTGGGAATCGCGAACAATTAAGGTTTTCGTACCTTCCTTGTCAGCCTTGTCCCTGATTATGCTAACTTCCAATTAAAGGACTGAAAGAGTTCGTAAACTTAACTGTTGTTGTCGCATCCTTGGCGCGTATTTTCACCACCAGTGCGGTCGTCACAACCATCCAATCGCTTGAGGTTTCGTCAAACACGAACTTTATTTGTTTCCTTTCTTCCTTCATCCTCACTATCACTTCCCTTAATTTCAAGATTTTTTCATTGGCTCTCTGAAGGGCCCAGCCCTGTTCACAAGTAGTACTGGCCATTACTGACAATTATTCCCCGGGAGCTTAAGCCTGCCCCGTATCATTCCACATAATACAAGAGCGGATGTACACCCCCCCCGCCTCGACCCCAGTGAGACAGAGCCACTTGTAAACAAACCTCACCGAATGAACTGACTGCTGACTAAATGAATGAATAACTGACTGACTGATTGATTGATTGACTGGATTAAACCACACAGACTACACACAACACTTTTGCTCTGGCTACACAAATGCATAAGTGTGGTGGTCGTGGTGGAGCGCTGGGTTACTGCGTGTCACACTTAGAAATTATCTCTCCACTCCGTCCATCCCCACTCTACCCATCCACTCCCCACCCCCTCTCCCTCCATCCTTCCCGTACTCGCTACACCATCACACTCACCACCACCATCTCCTCAAAGCTGTTCCAGTATTAACCTTGAGCGGGTGAGCAGTATCAAGCGCTTACTGTTGTAGGTTGTGGAGAAAAAAAAAACGTGAGCACTTGTAGGAGGTTGTGAGTGTTGTGGTGGTGCTGATGTCACCCTTATAACCTTCACCTCCTGTGTCCACCACCACTACCACCCCTGCACACACACACACACACACCACCACCACACACCCTACACACACACACCACACACACACCCACCCCACACACACACACACCACACACACACACACACACACACCTACACACACACACACACACACACCACCACCCCACACACACACACTACCCCAGAACCACACACACCACTACCACCCCGCACACACACACAGCACTACCACCTCAACCACACACTCTAGTCTAGGAAATTAGCCTAGAGGTCCCCCCCCCCACAAAACACCTCGTCACTATCAATATTATTATCATAGCTGGTATTATACATCACAAACAAGGCTTATATATTTGCCATCAGGTAAAATAAGCTTTGGGGCCTAATCATCAGGTAAAATAAGCTTTGGGACTAATCTTCAGGTGAAATAAGCTTTGGGGCTAATCTTCAGGTGAAATAAGCTTGGGGGGCTAATCTTCAGGTGAAATAAGCTTGGGGGCTAATCTTCAGGTCATCCTCTGTAAGTGTTGGACCGTGTCGGGTGAAGGGAAACGTAATGGATCACGGAGTCACTGCCAGCTAGCAAAAAAAAAAAAATAAAGTATTGATGTCTGCTGCTGACTACACAAGTTTATCAGCAAGGGTCGACCGTCAGCGATAAACAACCACACACACTCATAACGACTTTAGCCAAATCAATATTGTTTTTGTTTTCATTTCAATATCAGGGCTAAGAACATCAAACAAGGAAGGAAGGAGGTTCAGGGTTTAATAACATAGATGTATTAAAATGTATGATAATGAGACACAGATCATGTAATAATAAATAATGGCTTTTCATGGTAAGGCTTATCTCACAGGAGTTATCTGAGGCCGTCACCTCCGATAACACCCCGCAACACACAGTTAATGGATCACAAAGGCCTCAGGCAGCCTAGGTTAGGTTAGGTTGGTCGAGCGAGAGGAAAGGCAATCGACCAGCTGTTTGGTATCTATCAGCAGTTTAAAATGAGGGTGACAACAGCAGCATCGGAGGGAGGGAGGGAGGGAGAAAGGAGGCAATACAGCAATGTGAAATCAGCTGATGAGTTAGCACAAGATTTTAATGGTCTCCGCAAGATTAGGTGACACAACAAGCTATTACCTACACTGTCACCACACACATACAGAAAAATCAATTTTTAAGCAAGATATGAGAAACGTCACGCCACACTGATGATAATGATACCAAAAGTGGGACAGGAAGAGAGAGAGAGAGAGCATAAAACCACAGTAATGAAGACCATAGTACTAACAAATAAACACCACCATCACCAGCCGCTGAACAAGGCCCAAGAGGTGGGAGACCTTGCTCTGGAGGCTTCTAACAGAAGGCAAGTGTATGCAAATTATGTATTGTGGTGCCGGGAGCAACAAACTCGGAGGGGTGAGCCTCCACACTATGGTCTCTCTCCCTGTCAGATCACCAGCCTAGATAACTCTCCAGGGGCTCCTACACTATTGTCCTTCACTCCCGCCTGGTGACAATGGTACTAGCTTTAAGGCACCAATGGTGGTGGGAAGGGCAGCCACTGGTGATAATAGTGGTGAGGGATGAGAAACCAGCAGTGGTGAGGGAAAGCCAGAGAGATATTTAGTGTCCGGTGAAAGGCTAATACTGATGACCATGGCGCTGGGTGGTGAGGGCACGGATGGTGGTGGTGACGACAGCAGTGATGAGGGTGCCAATGAAGCCAACCACCCTGGCGTGCTAATGGTGGTGGTGAGGGAGTGGGGGTGGGAAGGCGGGAGGGGTGTGAGGGCATCATGATAACACAGCAGTGGGGTTTTGAGGACAACAGTGATGGCTGGTCACGCGGCAGCCCACCTGAAGTTGTAAAAGCAAGCAAGCGAGTGAGTGACGGTGATAAGTACACACACAGCCAAAAAAACGGACAGCAAGACAACAACAAGTGACGGAGGTGTTCAAGGGAGGAGGAGTAGGTCAGTGTTAATGGGACAGTAGTGGCTGTAAATTACCCTGGGACAACAATGGTGGAAACTGTGGTGCCATAAACCATTTTTGGAGGCAGGTAAAGGAGGAGGAGGAGGAGGTGGTAAGGCACTATAGGTGGAGGATATAGTGTTGGTGTGTGTGTGTGTGTGTGTGTGTGTGTGTGTGTGTGTGTGTGTGTGTGTGTGTGTGTGTGTGTGTGTGTGTATGTTTTCCATAAGGAATTAAAAAGTGTAGAGGCAGCAGAAGTAGCACTAGATGCCGTCCACGTTAACAGCCGCGTTAAGTCAGCATTTCAAAAAAAAAAAAAAGATTAACACCACAACAGACCGTCATCATCGTGGTATCTAAACAGGAAACTATAAAAATAAAACGCTGAATATCTCGCCCTCTCTAACACAACACAATCACTCATGGGGATTAGGTTAATGTTGGAATAGTGAAAAGTTAGGTTGATCAATTTCGGGTGGGTAAAATAAACATTGGGGGAGGGTGTTAATCTACAGGTGATCCGATAACTACTTGAGCCCCACCCCCTCTACATCACTTTAATAATTCTATATCAACTCGGGGATGATGTTTATTTTGAGACACACGAATACTTGGCAGCTGTTATTGGCCGCCAACACACAAGACCAGGGAGTAAAATGGTTTCATTATCTGGGGTGAGAAATGGGGTGGGGGTTCGATGTGGGTGTGAGGCTGGGTGGCTAAGGACGTGGACTGTGGTGGGTGGATGGGTGGGTTCAATGTGGTGTGATGGGTGGAAGGACGTGGACTGTGGTGGGTGGATGGGTGGGTTCGATGTGGGTGTGAGGCTGGGTGGCTAAGGACGTGGACTGTGGTGGTGGATGGGTGGGTTCAATGGTGTGAGGCTGGGTGGCTGGGACGTGGACTGTGGTGGGTGGATGGGTGGGTTCGATGTGGGTGTGAGGCTGGTGGCTAAGGACTGTGGTGGGTGGACGGGTGGCTGGGACGTGGACTGTGGTGGGTGGATGGGTGTGGGTCGATGTGGGTGTGAGGCTGGGTGGCTAAGGACGTGGACTGTGGTGGGTGGATGGGTGGGTTCTGATGTGGTGAGGCTGGGTGGCTAGGACGTGGACTGTGGTGGGTGGATGGTGGGGTTCGATGTGGGTGTGAGGCTGGGTGGCTAAGGACGTGGACTGTGGTGGGTGGATGGGTGGGTTCGATGTGGGTGTGAGGCTGGGTGGGGACGTGGACTGTGGTGGGTGGATGGGTGGGTTCGATGTGGGTGTGAGGCTGGGCTGGGACGTGGACTGTGGGTGGATGGGTGGGTCGATGTGGGGTGTGAGGCTGGGTGGCTAAGGACGTGGACTGTGGTGGGTGGATGGGTGGGTTCGATGTGGGTGTGAGGCTGGGTGGCTGGGACGTGGACGGGGGTGGGTGTGATGGGTGGCTAAGGACGTGGACGGATGTGGGTGTGAGGCTGGGTGGCTATGACGTGGACTGTGGTGGGTGGATGGGGTTGATGTGGGTGTGGAGGCTGGGTGGCTAAGGACGTGGACTGTGGTGGGTGGATGGGTGGGTTCGATGTGGGTGTGAGGCTGGGTGGCTAAGGACGTGGACTGTGGTGGGTGGATGGGTGGGTTCGATGTGGGTGTGAGGCTGGGTGGCTAGGTTCTACCCAAGGTCAATCAGCGTACAATACACATCAGGTGGAATATGTGTGTGTGTGTGTGTGTGTGTGTCGTGTGTGTGTGTGTGTGTCGTGTATCCCGTTAGCCAACACTGGTCCCACCCTCATCCCCCTATCCCCTCCACACTTCATGTTTACCTTCCCTTCCCATTTCCTTGTTTACTTTCCCTCCGCTATTCAGTATTCATTATCATCCTCCTTCCCCTTCTCTCTCTCTCTTCCTCATCTCCTTATTTATTATCTCTTTGCTTTTCTCTGTTTACTATCACATTACTTTCATAACCCCATTTCCTGGTTTAATTAAATTCCTCTTCGTTATTATCAATATTCACTCGATATCATCCTCTCTCTCTCTCTCTTTCTCTATTTCTCATTATTATCTTCGTTATTTCCCATTTATTCTTGTTTTCTATCAGTTTTCCAAAGCCAAAGAACGGTAAGTTTCTTTTTCCCGACTGTTGCCACAACGTAAACCATTTCCTGCCTCCCCTCCCCCTCCCTCCCCTCCCCAACACACACACACTACACTAGTCTTGCAACACTTCCTCTCACCGCCAGACAAGGGAGGGAATAGAGCATAGCGAATGAGTGATAGATAGATAGAGATAGATAGATAGATAGATAGACAGATATAAGACATACATACAGGATAGTAATGGAGCTGTTTGATAGATACACATACTGCAAATTCGTTGCCTTGGGGGGGGGGTTCCTCTGCACAAACAAAACACTAACTTCTAATACAAGTTCTGTCGATAAACACAAAGACGTCCTGGGGGGGAAACAGTGGGGGTGACGAGAAAGATCACAGGATAACTTGTTGTATCGTGTGTGTGTGTGTGTGTGTGTGTCCTCTATGAATAGTGAATAAGGGGGGGGGACTGTGGTGACGGTGTATAACAGTTGACTCACACACACACACAATATATGCTACTTGCTGTGCCGCTACTGCTAACGAATTACGAAAGAGAGGGAGGGAGGGAGGGAGGGAGGTTTGTTCCAGATAATACCATGAGTGATGTTTACCAGTCTCCCTACCACCCAGCTGAGTCACGTCTAGTGTGCGTGTGTGTGTGTGTACATCCTACAGCCTAATTCTGAAGCCTGTTATAGTGAGTGAAAAAATAAGACTAATTACGAGTAGTGTGAGGGGGTGGATGGCAGTGTGAGGCGGTGGATGAAGGTGTGGATAGTAGTGTGAAGGGTGGAGTGAGTGAGGAGTGGATGGAGGTGTGGAGTGAGGGGTGGATGGAGGTGTAATGATAGTGTGAGGGGTGGAGTATGCAAGCATCACACAGTAGTATTCAGGGGTAATTCGGGGTTGTGTGGCCGACTAGTGAGTGCGTCAGACGTGGCCTTGTACGGTGCACGTTTCTTGGGAGGCTCGCCACCGTTGCCCACACGTGAGTTTCATCTTTCTCCCCTACTCCTCACTCCTGGGGGTACGGAGTGGAGGGGAACACTTCAAACATCGGGCACTCCTGTATCTTCACTATACTGTACTTCCTCGTCGTGTTTTAATAGTAAATGTGTGAGTTTTTTTTAAAAGGTACGGAACACTCTTAACAACATCTGGCATCAACAGTTGGCCAATATGTCTTCGGATGCGTGACGACTGTGGCTGGCTGGCTGAGACACACATTAACCCCCCCCCCCCTTCCCTCCTCCACACACCAACCCTTCACCCAGGCCAAAAATCCATTCACGTGGTATCTAGCAATGCATTGTCTCACGTCTGTTACGTTTCTTATTTAATACTTTCAACGCTTTTGTAATGACTTTCACGAAGTCGTTTGCCAGTAGATGGTCCGCACAAGTCCTGGCCAAGGCATTCGGACACCGATGGTCCAGTGACGGCAAACAAGTTTTCAAGGAATGTGGGGAAACTGCGTCGCAATTTATTCTCATCCTTTAAGTCAAGTATGCATGAATCCCCTTCCAAGAGTTTCATTCCATTTCTCTTCTCCATTAGGTAAGTCAACAACTCGGTGAATGTATCATCAGCTGGGGATTTCAAGGAGCACAGCGGCAGCGACGTGTTTTCCCTCGCAGCTCAATTTCCAGGAATGACAGCAGGCCAGACAGGGCCTCCCTCCAGCTGACGAGAGGACTGGCGCACTCGTCTCTCTCTCGTCTACACCATCAATTACAAAGTTATTAAGCGAACCTTCAATTTCTTCATCTGCAATTGGTTACAATCAACAGATCCAAATTAGATGAAAGTATATACAAGTATAGCGACACCTGCTTCATGAAAGTATTTGGCAATTAGTTTAACTCTTCATTTTACGACAGCAATTTTCTATATCTTCATGGAAGGTAAAAAAAAAATGCCTGAGGAAGGTGATTCTCGACCAGCTTATGTCAAATTTCTTCGTTTTCACTATAGATTCCAAACATTTAAAAAAAATGGATATAAACATTTGCCCAAAAAATTAAACCTTTTTCTTCAGTCTATAGGATAATTTGTCAAGTTTTTGTTATTATCATTATTATGAAGGAGGCGTCGCTATTCTTAACAAACACTTGAGGTTCACATTCTTGGCCAGCACTCCACTACAGCTGTCACTAGTCCGGGCTGAGTGTGTCTTACTCTACAGTATTAACCCAAAGTTCTTTTCTTCTAATTTAGTTCATCATCACACTCACAGAGGCCGCAAGACTTATATGTAGCTATTCATCCACACAACGCTTATTGCCCTTCTCTTCATCGCCTTAGTATCAGGTTCAGTTGGACGTCACAACTAGGTGTTTGTCCCCGGGCGAAGCTTAACCACACGTATTGTCATTATCATCGAGTCTAATTTAGGTAGTGATTCACATTTCAAGTTTATTTAAGTTATTCCCCGAGGTCTGGCCTGGGGAAGTGTGGGGGGGCTCCCGGTAGAGGCAAGGGGCGGCTGCCTCACCCCAGTGGGACATCATTCATGCAGAAGGTATTTCCCCAGAGTGAGCCAGAGGCCAGGGAGTGAGAGGTGGACCGTTCACCTACACCACGTCCCGCGCCGCACGCTCCCAGGGCCTCTCCCACAACAAGGCCTCCTCCCACACTCACAACTTATCAGGGCACATTATCAATCACGTAGTCTCTCGCAGCAGTACGGTGATGGTAAACACTTCGTGTATTTTCCTTTATTCATCTTTATCCAACGTAGGATTACCATCAGTCATGTGAAAGTTCCTTTGTGTGTGACGTTGTGCACTGTACACTTAATGAGGGCCACAAAAGTTGACGTACACCGAGCATTGTTAGCCATCTAAGCTAGTTCCAACAGCACCACAATCACCAAGGCCGGATTAGTCAAGCGGCGCGGGGTTTTTCCGTTCCACTGGCTAGGTGGCGCACACTTTATTCCACTGGTCCATAGGGTGGGGATTGGCCTGGTATCACTTGCTCTTCCCACCGCCGCCACTTCACTGGTCTCTATCACTTTTCTACATAAGGGTCACTTTTGCACACTGGGTACAGTACACTTGTGGTGGTAGTCCTTGCCACTACACACCGTCAGTTATCTTTCAAAAGCACAAGAACACAGCTATCCCGGAATATGAGGCGACCTTTATCCACAGGCTTAGGCACTTAAGGTTAGAGGTGTTGATGGGAGGCCGATAGTGGGGGCATGAAGGTGTGGTCGGTGGCAACACGACGTCACCGGGACGCCTGAAGGTCGCCCACCCGCTCCACACCCCGCCCGCCCAGCACCTCTACCTTCACTCTCATGTATTATCACTACTCAACTTTAATATACTGAGGCAGCTACTGACTACAAGATACCCTTGTATGTTACTAACATGGGGATAATAGGTTGGTAAATTTATTGAGTCGGGAGTCATCATAAGAGTGAGTGCGGTGGTGGCTCAGCCAGGTGGCAGCAGGGCGAGCCTGGGGCCAACCCAGTGGCAGAGCGGCGGTAACGGCAGCAAGCGGGCCACACACCACCTTCCGGGCCCACACCTGCTCTCACCGCCGACATGCCCACCCCGACTGCTGGCCAGCGGACAGGCGGCCACAGCAAGCCAGGCATGGGCTGCTCAGGCCGCCTTGGTCTCCTCTGCTAGCAGGGCTAGGCATCTGCAGCAGCAGGAGGGTCCGGTCGGTCGGCCGAGCCACGACACACTGACGGTCCGATTCGAGGCTTATATACTCTTATGGATGGCGAGGACCCCCCCTTTGCCCCACCAACTCCCACTCCTCCGCCAGCCACGTCACCGCCCTCACTAGCGCTATGTTGTGTATCTGTACAAGGAGAATTTCGACCTTAGGGACGAGCTTCAGCGAGGCGTAACCCCAACACAGATGGCGTGCGTGTAGCAGGAGGGGCGAGGGGGTGCCGGGGGGAGAGAAGGCGGAGCTTACTAACCCTCCGGCAGCATTTGTGGCGGTAACAGCGGCGCAGGTGACGCTCAGGTATGTGGCGCAGCCAGCCTAGGAGGGGTGAGGGGGAGGGGCCTCACTACCACAAGAATAAAGGGGAAAGAAGGGGAGGAAAGGGGCGGGTGAGAACACACACACACACACACACACACAAGGCCAACGGATACAAACCTGAGGGCGGGACCAGACCCTCTCACACATAGACCTAAGCATTAATTAATGCGTCGCCCCCCAGTATATAATATGCCGCGGCACTCCTCTATAATACTGACATATTATACTACAGGTGAGCAACAACCTCACTCGCTGCCTCCACGGCCTGCTAACATGTACCCTACTGCCCCCCCCCCTCTAACTACTCCCTTTGATCTTATACTCCTCCCCTCCCTCACACCACCTCCCATTCCTCACCATCCTCCCATCTCCCTCACACCACCTCCTCCCATTCCCTCCCCTCACACCATCTCCTCCCATTCCTCCTCACACCACCGCCCCATTCTGCCTCACACCACCTCCCTCCCATTCCTCCCCTCACACCATCTCCCCTCCCCATTCCTCCCTCACACCACCACCCCATTCCCTCCCACACACCCTCCCATTCCTGCCCCCACACCACCTCCCCCCCATTCCTCCCTCACACCACCCACCCTCCCCATTCCTCCCCACACCACCCATCCTCCCCCTCCTCACACCACCTACCCTCCCATTCCCTCACACCACCCACCCATTCCTCCCCACACCACCTCCCTCCCATTCCTCCCCACACCACCTCCCATTCCCCCACACCACTCCACCTCCCATTCCTCCCACACCACCCTCCCTCCCATTCCTCCCCCACACCACCTCCTCCCATTCCCTCCTCACACCACCTCCCTCCCATTCCTCCCTCACACCACCTCCCTCCCATTCCCCCCCACACCACCCACCCTCCCATTCCCCCCACACCACCCACCCTCCCATTCCCCTCACACCACCTCCCTCCCCATTCCTCCCCCACACCACCTCCCTCCCATTCCCCCTCACACACCACCTACCCTCCCATTTCCCCACACCACCTACCCTCCTATTCCTCCCTCACACCACCTCCCTCCCATTCCTCCCACCCACCACCAACCTCACTCATCCACCCCTTCTGTTAACCTCCCCCCCCACATTCCTAGTCTCCGTCCCACCTAACTCACCCCTCCCTCCCATCTAGCTCATCCTAATGACCAAATCCATATCTCTTCTCCTTCCCTTTCTCCATCCCTCCTTCTCCTTCCCTTCTTCCATCCCACCTGTGTTTATTTACCAGTTAGTCGTAAATATATTGCCAGTTTATTGACCAGTTAAGTGTATATTCAGCTTAACCTTTATAAAACCACCAGTTAATTGTAAATATCCACGTCATTTAAATGTTAACACAATTACCCGCCAAAAAACCGTAAATATCCACACTAATTAATTGTAAATAAGAGGATTAATTGTAGTACACCCAAAATACACTCCCGAAAAATCGCTTATATAAACACCAAACATTTTTTTTACAACAATTAACAACTCAATGTTGATGTACCCACAACTGTACCTGACTGTTACCTGTCATTACTGTTACCTGTCAATAATGTACCGGACTGTTACTTGTCATTACTGAATCTGACTGTTACCTGTCATTACTGTACCTGACTTACCTGTCATTACTGTTTCTGATTGTTACCTGTCATTACTGTACCTGACTGTTACCTGTCTATAATGTACCGGACTGTTACCTGTCATTACTGTACCTGACTGTTACCTGTCATTACTGTACCTGACTTACCTGTCATTACTGTTTCTGATTGTTACCTGTCATTACTGTACCTGACTGTTACCTGTCTATAATGTACCGGACTGTTACCTGTCATTACTGTACCTGACTGTTACCTGCCATTACTGTAACTGCTACCTGTCACTTTCTAAATATCACTAGTAAGATAAATCAAATAATTACCCAGTCATATATCTCACAGTTACTTCATCATGTCAGTATCAGTTAACTCCTGATAATCTTCCCTGATCCACCTGGCAGACAGTCAGCTCCTGACCTTCTTCTCGTCTGTCATCACAGTCAATCTACGCCTGACACCTCCTGGCAGTCTACAGTCTTCCCCAGCTATCCCCACCACCAGTTACCTTCCAATCAAGAGCTCGGCAGCAGCACTCACTTGCCTTGGTTCAACTTTCACTTTCTGGCTGCACAACGTCCGGGAGGGAGGGAGGGAGGGAGATAAGGTCGAGCCTGATCAGGGCGCCCTCCTACGCAGTCATGGCTTTACCTGGCTTCAACCTAGCGTCCATAACAGAGAGAGACAGAGAAAGGGAGGTGGGGGGGATTGCAATGGTCACTGGTATTGGGGCAAGAAGAAGGGGGGAGTGTGAGGAAGGGGAGGGGTCCATTACCAAAAGCCTTACCAGAGGGGCAGTAACACGGAGTGGGAGGTGGAGAGGGGAAGGAGAGACTCAATTCTACTCCAAGATGGAAGGAGATGGAGGGAATGATTACCTAGGTGTTACAGGGAGACCAAAAAAAAAAAATGGACGGCTACACACTTTCATCCTCTACCCACCCTGCCCACCCCACCCCAACACACCCCCTGCCCCACCCCACCCCGCCCCGCCCCTAGTAACAGTAAAAAAGAGTGACAGTATCAAGTTTGTACACACACACTAATAAAATCCCAACCCACCCCTAAAACTATCCACTGAGGGCACTCCCACCCTCCTCCACCTGTTGACACTCTGAGCCATCCATCCATCTATCCTCGCCGGTGTACTATTCCTCTCACCTACTGTTCTTTCATTGTATACACCTGCTGGCAACAACTTACAGGTGCGTCGTCTGTATGATTGGGTCCTGACAGGTGAGTAATAAGTGTTAATTAATTACAACACCGTACATGACACCCTGCCCCGCCCAAGGTAGATGTCTACGGAATTTCGCCTAAAACTGTACAACAAAGATGAATTTTCAGTCTAATGCTACACTATCAGTCTAGTACTACAACAGTCTAATACC
>NW_024745073.1:6979950-6999950 GCF_018991925.1 Homarus americanus | reverse complement strand
TCTCTGTAAACCTCTAAAGCGGTGGCCGGGTGGATAAAAACACTCGCCTCTTGCCCTAAGGATAGTAGATTCGATCCCGGGGCGCCTCCAGTAGACCCAGCTATGAATGGATATTTAATTCTCCCCTCCCTCCCCCACCCCTGACCTCGATACACGCACTCTATTCATTCACTCTCCTCCCCACAACGCTATATTTCTCCCCCATCGCTTACTCTCCACCCCATCACACTACTCTCCACCCCATCACACTATTCTCCCCATCACACTCACTTCCACCCCATCACACCACTTCCACCCCATCACCACCCCATCACACTACTCTGCACCCCATCACACCACTTCCACCCCATCACACTACTCTCCACCCCATCACACTACCTCTCCCCATCACACTACTCTCCTCCCCATCACACTACTCTCCTCCCCATCACACTACTCTCCTCCCCATCACACTACTCTCTTCCACCATCACGCTAATCCGGAATGACTCAACAATTCATCACGCTAATCCGGAATGACTCAACAATCCATCACGCTAATCCGGAATGACTCAACAATTCCTCACGCTAATCCGGAATGACTCAACAATTCCTCACGCTAATCCGGAATGACTCAACAATTCCTCACGCTAATCCGGAATGACTCAACAATTCCTCACGCTAATCCGGAATGACTCAACAATTCCTCACGCTAATCCGGAATGACTCAACAATTCCTCACGCTAATCCGGAATGACTCAACAATTCCTCACGCTAATCAATAATCACACCGCACTAATCTCCGCTCCACCAGGCTGATCCCAATCCTACAGCTACGTCTCGTTATATTATCAGGCCTAATCACCGCTACTCCACGGGTCTTATTGGTTCTCTCCCAGACCTCCTGCCCCGTCATACTGGTCATGAGATGGGGCACGTTATTACCTGCCCCGTCACACTGGTCATGAGATGGGGCACATTATTACCTGCCCCGTCACACTGGTCATGAGACGGGGCACGTTATTACCTGCCCCGTCACACTGGTCATGAGATGGGGCACATTATTACCTGCCCCGTCACACTGGTCATGAGACGGGGCACGATATTACCTGGCACTACTGGCACTAAACGAGGGGTGGGCGGGGTTGAGAAGATCTTGACAGGTGCCAGGCTGAGAAATGACCCAGGTTGAGCGTCTAAGCACCTACCACACCTCCTATCACCACCACACAAACCTTGACAGTGTCCTTCAGTACTGGCGATGGCTGAGTGAGGTCTCCGCGGTATGCATGGGTAATGGAGGGAAGGGCTGGCGAACAACACGACCTAGCGATACTTGGTCAAGGGCTCCACCGTGTGTGTGTGTGTGTGTGGCAGGAAGTGATCAGAAACACAGTGTTGTCATTGGGTCTCTTAAAGTGACTTTATCTGTGTAATGATTAATAATATAATGTGTTGCAGCTTTCGCCTCTGAGCACAATAAACCTAACCTATCCTAATGACTTCAGAATGGATTAAGTTAGGTTAAGGTGGGATAGATTAGACTAAGATGGGTTAGGATAGGTTAGATTTGGTTGGGTTGGGTTACGTTAGGTCAAGTTAGGCTTAGATTACAATACGGTTAGGTAAGGTCAGATGATTTTAAATTGGGTCAAATTTACATTCCCCGCTGTGGCTCACTACGCATACACACCACAACCAACTCGGCCTTGTGGAGGTCATTATTTAGTACACTGTGAGAGTATAAGAGACGGCTGGCCAACAGAGAGGGAGTGCCGGACCTGTTGCCACTTGCTATACCTCTATTATTACCTGTTATCATATTTTTTTTCTTCATTTCTCACACACACACACACACACACACACACACACACACACCTGCTCCTCCGCCAATCACCATTTCCTGCCAGCTATACTATAACTTCCATCACGTCAACTGTTGAGAACATTACACTAACTCCAACCAACCAACCAACCAGCCAGTCAGTCAGTCAGTCAACCAGCCAGCCAGTCAACCAGCCAGCCAGCCAGCCACTCACTCACTCACACCTGCACATCAATCTTATGCTACACACCTACATCTTACACCTGCACATCAATCTTAAGCTACACACCTGCACGTCAATCTTAAGCTACACACCTGCACGTCAATCTTAAGCTACACACCTGCACGTCAATCTTATGCTACACACCTACATCTTACACCTGCACATCAATCTTAAGCTACACACCTGCACGTCAATCTTAAGCTACACACCTGCACGTCAATCTTATGCTACACACCTACATCTTACACCTGCACATCAATCTTAAGCTACACACCTGCACGTCAATCTTAAGCTACACACCTGCACGTCAATCTTATGCTACACACCTACATCTTACACCTGCACATCAATCTTAAGCTACACACCTGCACGTCAATCTTAAGCTACACACCTGCACGTCAATCTTATGCTACACACCTACATCTTACACCTGCACGTCAATCTTAAGCTACACCCCTACATCTTACACGTGTTCGTCACAGCTGTACGTTACCTCTGCTCTTTATACCTGAAGGGATAAAGTTCCACGTCTACCAGCGTTCTTATTATATCATTGTTTAGCCTTACCGGCGTGCTGACGAGGTTACAACAACAACAACAACAACAACACCAACACCAACAACAACAACAACAACAACAATAATAATAATAATAATAGCAATAGTGTGTGTGTGTGTGTGTGTGTGTGTGTAAAAATAGAAACCGTGACATAACTCCAGGTAAAACTTGTTACAGGTATAATATATAATCAATACTGACCACCAAAGTTAAATGTAATTGTGGAGAAAGTAGAACAGGGGTTAAGGTCACTGTTCTGGCGAGGGAGGAAGAGGAGGAGGAGGATCACCTGAAGATAAGACACTCCAACATATTTCACCTGATGATTAGAGACCCTAACGCTGCCTGGGGAGAGTTTTAGGTTAGGGTTGAATGTGCAATATACTGGGGGTGTCTAATCTTCAGGTGACCCCTATAAACCGAACGCAGTACAGTACAGCGGGGTGGGATATTTTTGACAGGTAAACGGTATACTGTATGAACCTCAATTCCACTCCCACGTGACTGCGTGTCCTCGGGAACTTAAAAGCCACATTTCACATCTCTCTCTATTAGGTGTAGCTAGTTCGGGGGAGGGGAGAGGGGGAGAGAGAGGGGGAGGATGTTGCAGAGGAGGTGGAAGGAGGTGAGGAAAGTTCCGGAGGGGAGGAGGGGTGGGGTTTCAGAGGAGGGAGAAGGGGGTGGGGGTTTCTAGAGGAGGAGAGGTGGGCGTTTGAGGAGGAGGGGTGGGGGCTTAGAGAGAAGGGACAGGAGGAGGAGAAGGGGGTTTAGAGGAGGAGAGGGGTTTAGAGGAGAGGTGGGGTTTCTAGGAGGAGGAGGGGTGGGGGTTTAGGAGAGGAGGTGAGCGTTTCTAGAGGAGGGGAGGAGGGGCGATAAGCCAGAGGAGGGGAGGAGGAGGGAGGGGGTTTGGGGAGGGAGGAGGAGGAGGGGTGGGGGTTTCAGAGGGGAGGAGGAGGAGGGGTGGGGGGGTTTGAGGAGGGAGGAGGGGGGGGGGGGTTTCAGAGGAGGAGTTGAGGGGTGGGGGGTTTCAGAGGAGGAGTTGGAGGGGTGGTGGGGTTTTCAGGAGAGAGGGGGGGGGGGGTTTAGAGGAGGAGGAGGAGGGGTGGGGGTTTCTAGGAGGAGTTGGAGGGGTGGGGGTTTCAGAGGAGGAGGGGTGAGCGTTTCAGAGGAGGAGTTGGAGGGGTGGGGGTTTCAGAGGAGGAGGAGGGGTGGTGATGCTGTGTACTCCAGGAGTCACTCACACCACATACTGATTACCAGAGGTTCCCAGGTGACGGCCTCAACAACCAGGCTGGGACTGTCTGCACCCAGCCAATGTTTGTATCCAGTCCGTCACCCCCTTTATTTATCATATTATTACAACCTCACTTATTACTGCGGTTCATTAGTATATTTTTGTTTACATTGTTTGTCGCTCTAACAGTGAGGTGATTCCAATAAGAACATAAGAATGGAGGAAACTGCAGCGGGCCTCTTGGCCCATACTGGGCAGCCCCATTTACACTCAGCCCTTATCGCTCATATATCCATCCAACCTAAGTTTGAAGCTATCCAGCGTATTCGAGTTAATGTTGATGTTTGGTAACTTGTTCCACTCATCCACTACTCTATTTCCAAACCAATGTTTACCTATTTCGCGCTTAAAGCTAAATTTGTCTAATTTAAAACCATTGTTACGAGTTCGCTCCTGATTGGAAAGTTTGAGTACCTTTGTAATGTCCCCTTTGTTTAGCCCTGACTTCCATTTATACACCTCGATCATGTCGCCCCTCACTCTACGTCTCTCGAGGGAGTGCAAATTAAGATGCTTTAACCTGTCTCTGTACTCAAGGTTCCTAATGCCCGGGATTAGTCTTGTCATTCTCCTCTGAATTCTTTCAAAGGATTCTATATCCATTCTGTAATACGGTGACCAGAATTGAAATGCGTAATCCAAGTGAGGTCTCACAAGCGCAAGATATAGTTTTAGGATGACCTCGCTAGTCTTGTAACTATCACTCCTTTGTATGAACCCAAGTACTTTATTAGCTTTGTTTCGAGCAAATAAACATTGTTTACTTAACTTAAGACTCCTACTTATCATTACTCCTAAATCTCTCTCGTAGTCGGATTTCTCAATAACATCGTTGTTCATCTGGTATCTGGTTTCCCTGTTTACATCTCCTATACTGAGTACTTTACATTTGTCCACATTGAATTTCATCTGCCATTTTTCAGACCATTCGAAAAATTTGTTTAGATCTTCCTGTAGTTTTGCGGAGTCCTCGTCAGATTTAATTACACGTCCTATTTTAGTGTCATCAGCAAATTTACTTATGTTGCTGTTTACGCCGATATCTACGTCGTTTATGTATATAATAAATAATAATAGTCCAAGTACTGAGCCTTGCGGAACTCCACTAGTGACGTTGCTCCAATGGGATTTAGTGCCTTAATGTTCACTCCCTGTTTTCTGTCCTGTAACCACGCCCTAATCCATTTTAGAATATCACCTTTAATGCCATGAGCCTCCACTTTTCTTATTTGTCTTACGTGGGGTACTCTGTCGAAGGCTTTGCTAAAGTCGAGATATACCACATCATAATTGTGCCCCTCGTCCACTGATTCGAAAACTGATGAAAAGAATGTTAATAGATTAGTTAGACATGAACGCCCGCTTGTAAAGCCATGTTGGGAATCATTGATCAGGTTAAGTATCAGGTCTTTGACAGTACCTCCCTCCCCATCCACCTATTACGATGTAAATCGTACAGGGGTGATCGAAAAGTCCCTGTGCACCTGCAAATAATTATCAAAAAAGTTGATCCTTGTTATACCTTTGTACAATGTTATAATAATACTTTGTTCTACTTACAGTAAATATTGGAAATGGTAAACACCTTTAATATTTAATTTACCAGTTATGGTCTTTACTGTAAATAGCACAAAGTATTATAATACTGTAGGTATAACAAGAAACAACCAGTGGACGATTCCCTACTTCCTAGGGTTTCGCAAGCAGTGAGCGCGCGCACGCACGCACGCGCGCACACACACACACACACACACACACACACACACACACACACACACACACAGAAAAGAATTCTAGGAAAACTTTTCTCAAGTTCAGGGACGGGCCACAAGTCCTGTCTCCTGAAAGCTCGTATGATTAAATTTCCACGTAACTGAAGACATAAGAACGCACCGGTTTACCTGTCTGGTTTATATAAAGTAAAATGTAAAAATAAAGTTCAGAGAGCATCACCATTACCTGAACACTACCTTCACTAAGTACCAGACGAATCTAAGGTCGAGACTCTTATTAATGGTTCTCTAACTTATTTTTGTCTCATAACTGCTGCTAGTCAACGTATATGATTAAAGTAAATCCTCGGCATAACTGTATAGTGAACGTATCGGTATATAATTAAGGTAAGAGCCTCAGTACGGGTACAATTGCATAGTGAACATTTATAGTTTTGAGCCCTAGGTATAAGTATGGTGTTCTTTTTAGTGTGAAATTTATGTTTCAGTCTAAAGCCAAACATCGAGGTATATTCCTGCCTCTTCACCTTACGAACCTCCTGAGACCCTTGGGCCACCACCTGGGTTATCTCGAACACTACCCGCCTTAGTTATGTCACAAGAACAGACATCATTTTTTCCCTCCATCAAAGCTTTAGGAAATTAATTTTCTCAGAAGACACACACGAAAAATGACCACAAGAGGAACAATCCGATGGAGAGATGACGCAATGACCTCCCCCACCATCCCCCCTCCCGAGTAGTGTTGTTGTTTATGTCAGCAGATAACAACTCACATCAACAAGTATAAAACCACCAGTCAACATTGTGGGTAGCAGCATCCTCACCGAATTTCCAGCCAGCCATTTGGGAATTTTTTTTTAGGAGTCAACGAAAAATATTACATAATACTTCGAGAGGAAAGTAAATCATTAAGAAGGTGAAGGATTTATATTTTTTAAAAGACGTAGACTTAAAGAGGGACTATATCCTATGGCACAGCTACATCATGTTAAGTCGAGGAGAAGGAGGAGGAGGAGGAAGGGGGGAGAGAAGGAAGGCGGGGAAGGGGAGGAGGAGGAGGAGGAAGGTGGGGAGAAGGAGAGGAAGGGGGGGAAGAGGAGAAGGAAGAAGGAGAGGAGGAGGAGCCACTGCCAGAGAACGAACGGTCATGGTACTGGTAGAGGAGGAGCCAGCCAGCTAAGTTGAAAATCGATTCCGTCAAGACAGAGATCAAACAAGAGTTCTCTGAAAAAATACCGTAGATGATAGAGATGGGGGGGGGGCACTTGGCGAACTTACACTGTGGTATTAGAGAGCAGCAGGAGAAGGTGAAGGAGGAAAAGGTAGAGGAGGGGAAGGAAAATGAGAGGAGTAGGACGAGGGAGGAAAATGAAGAAAAGGATGAAAAAGAAAAGGAGGAGGAAAAAGAAGAGAAGAGGGGGGGAGGAGGAGGAAGGAGTAGAGCGGGAAGAGACGAGACATAAGAATGGAGGAAACTGCAGCGGGCCTATTGGCCCATACTGGGCAGTCCCGTTTACACCCAACCCCTATTGCTCATAATAGCATCCAACCTACGTTTGAAGCTATTCAGCGTATTCGAGTTAATGATGATATTTACCACAAAGGGTGACTCATGACAACCAACACATAGGATGGTCTAACTTACTGCAGCCCCCCCCCTCACTGTTGCTCTATGCCAAACAAACAGGAATAAGAAACAGATGCAAACAAAAACAAACAAACCGGGTCAGGCAAACAAGAGGATGACCAAACAACAGGTAGGCCAGGCTGAGGTGAGTACCGTTAGCCCCCGAGATCTGGTCCGGCACACAACGGAGGTGGCCCACTACCACCACCCATCCCCCACCCAAGTCACTCACCCCACCACCCTACTGACACCTCAAACCTCAAAGGTTTGATGGGAGTAGAGAGGATGAGGTCACAACAGCGTTAGGTTAGGTTACAGGATAGGGGGGGGGGGTCACAGCTGCGATAGTGAGGGGCTAATTTCTATGCCTGGCAGTGGATTTTATGAGACGTTACCGGAAAAAGAGTGAGAAAAAATACCTTTCTATACGAGGGAAGACGTCCAGTCAGTAAGGAAAAGTAAATATCTAAGTGACGTAACGCAGAAAAATACAGGAGCAGTCGGTACAGATAATGGCCCAAGACGTTGTAAAAAAAATATATATATATAAATAAATACAAAACTTGCCTTTGGGAAAAGAAAAAATATATATAAATAAAAATAAAAATATATATCAGGACAATAACATATTAGATGAAGGCTTCCACACACAACGAGGACCATTTTTTGTGTGTGTGGTGTTGGTGTTTGGCAAGGCGGAAAAAATATTGTGATGACATTTTTCGTTTTCTGGTCCCTCTGACGAATATTTCATTTACAGCTCTGTGTTGCTTCGATAACACTTAACACGACGCAATACGAGACACGACACAACTTTCACCAGTGTTAAAAATTTATTGTCCACCCGACCTCCCCCTGTGCACCCTCCCTCACTGTTTACCTCCCCCTGTGCACCCTCCCTCACTGTTTACCTCCCCCTGTGCACCTTCCCTCACTGTTTACCTTCCCCCGTGCACCTTCCCTCACTGTTTGCCTCCCCTGTGCACCCCCTTCCTCACTGTTTACCTCCCCTGTGCACCTTCCTTCCTCACTGTTTACCTCCCCTGTGCACCCTTCCTCACTGTTTACTCCCCCTGTGCACCTTCCTTCCCTCACTGTTTACCTCCCCCCGTGCACCCTCCCTCACCCACTCTCTACCTTCCCTCCTCGACTAGTATTCTCCACTCAACGTTTCATTACAACAAGCATCTCTTCACCTCCACCACCATTACCTCTACACCTCCACCACCATCACCTCTACACCTACACCCTCACCTCCACCACCATCACCTCTACACCTACACCCTCACCTCTACACCTCAACGGTGAACGAAAATAAAGTCACATGACTAGCACACATTGACAACACAATATATATATGATGGCATTGCACGTAGGTTAGGTTAGGTTAGGTTCGGTTTTGTGCCTTTTTTCTGTGACATTTTTTCCTGGATTCCACCTCAACACCTCCATCCTCACCGCCACACCTCCATCCTCACCGCCACACCTCCATCCTCACCGCCACACCTCCATCCTCACCTCCACACCCCCATCCTCACCTCCCAAAAATAATTAATAATGCATACGTAAACACAAAAGCTTTACACTTAGCGAAATGGAATTACTTTCTAACCCAGCGCCAATACCGAGTCAAATCACACATGACCCGTACACTATTAGTTAAGTACACCATTACATTACGCAAAATTAATACATATACAAACACACATACACACACATATACATAATACATATTACTAGAGATCCATTATCTATATGGACGTGTTGGCTTTACCTGAATACAAATTGATTAAGAAAATTTCAACAACAAGTTAACGAACAGGTAGAGGATTTAGCAAGGAACATCTTCCCTAATAACACTAGCGTTTTAACTCTACTGAAACTATAGATACTTAAAAAGAGTGGTTTAGGACAGGTTTAGGAAGGATAATTTAGGTTTAGATTAAGTTAAGTGTTAGGCTCTAGGTTAACGGTAGGTTTGGTTAATGTTCAAGGTGAATTAAGGTAAGGGGGTAGGGGGGGGGTAATCTTCATGTGATCTTATTGTGAGGTCCATGCAGCTCTCAATGGTTCAGTAATCTATATGAATCTGCCATGGGTATATTTATCTATCATCTGCATTGTCTATTGATCTATTTATCTGTCTGTCTGTCTGTCTGTCTGTGTCTGTCCAAGTCCAGTTTAGGTTTTTTTTGGCTTGGTGTCATATTCTGTCCAGTCTTAAAACCTTAATTACCTCTCTTCGCTTTCTCCCAGTGGTGTCTAGTTTAGTTTAAAGAGTGGTGACAATGCCTCTGTCTCTCTCTCTCTCACACAAATACCACCTCTGTACAGCACCATTTTCACGCTACTACCACCATCATCCCGACTACCACGATCGTCTTACTACCATCACCACGATTACCAACATTTCTACTATCAATGATGATGATGATGATGATGATAATAATAATAATTACGATGACGATAATAATGATGATGATGATAAATAATAACAATAAACAAGTCCAAAATGGTATCAGCATTAGAGAGAGACTCGACTCCTTAGCCCTCTTACAGCACGTGTTGAGTATGTGTATCAAGTTTTGTGTTGAAAGAAGATATAACAAAGTGTTGAGTGTGTTTGGTGCATGTGCAACACAAGGCGGCCTGACTGGTTTAATGTTCTTCAGCACACATTCTCTTGACAACACCTGTACAATAAACGTTTAATATTCCATGTTCAAGAGTGGAAACTGTGTACATTTGTTGAGTGTTCGTAATTTGTATATAGTATTGGAATGTTGGACGTACGTGTGTGTGTGTGTGTGTGTGTGTGTGTGTGTAGAGGAAGCGAGAGGCGTTCTGGACCACGTCTTGTCCGAATACGTACAGGAGGTAGAGATAATAAAGGTAAGTAATAACACCGGTAAGGACAAGTACTACTGGACGGGTCACCAACCTCACAACCACCACCATCACCAACTGTCAACTCGTACGTACCTGTAGAAATAAAACATCATTAAGCACACAGGTAAATTATCTCTCACTCACACACACACACACACACACACACACACACACACACACACACACACACACACACACACACACACACACACACACACACACACACACACAAGCACACACACACGGGCGAACGCGATGGGAATTAATTAATCTACACAGTACAGGTAAATGACCCAGACAATATGGGTACACTTGATTAGCAAGTAGTGTGGGTGGAGGCCAGGTGGTATACGGGAGGCAGTACAGGTGGTGTAAGGGTGGTTGAGAAAGCCTCCAACAGGGTGCCCTTAATTATTCTAACTGCTATTTACTTTATCAGGTGGTGGTGGTAACACTTGTGCTAGCGTACCTCAGCGCGCAGCCCTACAGTTGTGTTGTCACATCACCTGAGTTATCTCACTTACAACACCTGTGTTCCCTCCACACACACGACAACCTGCCAGACAGAAACACACACACGACAACCTGCCAGACAGAAACACACACACACACACGACAACCTGCCAGACAGACAGAGACAGACAGAAACACACACACACACACACACACACACACACACACACACACACACACACACATACAC
Source organism: Homarus americanus (assembly GCF_018991925.1). Classification (NCBI taxonomy): domain Eukaryota; kingdom Metazoa; phylum Arthropoda; class Malacostraca; order Decapoda; family Nephropidae; genus Homarus; species Homarus americanus. The sequence continues at coordinate 6,989,117 of NW_024745073.1, read as the reverse complement.
ACACACACAACCTGCCGACAGACAGAGACAAGATGAGACAGACAGAAACACACACACACGACAACCTGCCAGACAGACAGAGACAGACAGAGACAGACAGAAACACACACACACACGACAACCTGCAGACAGACAGAGACACACACGACAACCTGCCAGACAGACACAGAGACACACACGACAACCTGCCAGACAGACACAGAGACAGACAGACACACACACACACACACACACACACACACACACACACACACACACGACAACCTGCCAGACAGACAAACACATAAAAACGGTCGGTCAGCCAGCCAACCAACCAACCAGACACGCACACACACCTGCCTACTCCACCACACACCTGCCTACTCCACCACACACCTGTTTGTACTGCAATGAACGGTACTACAATTCCCAGATAAGTACCGATTTTTACCACCCGAAAGGACTACACATAACACAATATAGAGTGGGGGGAAAACTCTCGTCATCGTCACTTAACAACCTCAATGTTATAGTATAATTCACACAACATACCTGATTAACTACAACCAGGAGTGTCTGTATGGTGCCACGTATAACAAAGTGTGGTTGGTGGTCGTCTCTTGCACCACCACACGTCATTCCTCAACCATCACAACCAAAGCCACAAAATACACCCAACCAAAAATAAAATTCCCTTCAATTTATGGAGAAAACACACACATGTGATTTGTTGGATCAGCCATGTAGCAAAACTTTCATAAAATTAAAATATCTAATTATATGTTAAACAAGACGTGATCTCTCTCTCAATATCAATACTTAGCCATAAATGTAATGAATTCAACATGACGGAACGTCACACCCTCAGGCTACATGTGACACGAAATTAATCGAAGCAGAATATGTTAATTTCGAAGCAGAATATGTTAATTTCCAGGTATAAATATGTATTTGTGTGTGTGTGTTTTACGATCGGTATATAATTTAATATGTATTTTTGTGTGTGTGTGTGTGTGTAATAATAATAATAATAATAATAATAATAATAATAATAATTAACGGTTTATTGAAAGGGCTTGGCAGCCAGAAGGCTGAAAATATACAGTTACATATTTGGGGAATGGGTTACGAATTACAAATAATATACAAGTAACATAAGTGATACAAATAAGATATATAATAACTAGATGGGAAAAGCTCAAACTACAGTGCATTTCAAGTGTGTGTGTGTGTGTGTGTGTGCATTTTATGATCGGTATATAATTTAATAAGTATTTGTGTGTGTGTGTGTGTGTGTGTGTGTGTGTGTGTGTGCATTTTATGATCGGTATATAATTCAAAGTTAAAATAATATTCTAAAGTATTTAAAGGCTGGTGTTACATTTCTAAGGAGAGTAAAACACACACACACACCTGAACCTGACCAAGATAACAGTGTTATCATCCTAGCCCAGCCCAGAGCCACTAACAAGAAGCAGCCGGACACACACCGCCTGTCTCCTCCACCACACGGGTTTTTATCTTAAAGCGTCTGAGATGTTGTACAGTATATGCACAAAATCCAAGGGCCTGACCACCACCTCCTCCTCCTCACCCAGTGGCTAATTAGACAATCCTGGAATTGTGTGTTTAAAGAGTCGATGATACTTCAATTGGCAACCAGTATAACATGCTCAAGCTCTCCCTCCCCCTCCTCCCTCTCCCAACACAGTTCTAACAGGTCATTATCAGGGTGTGGTGGAGGGGAGGAACATTACCCAGCATCACCTTGTAGTTCTACGTCATCACCTCGCCTAGCCTAACCAAACCAAACCTAACCCAACCAAACCCAACCTAACCAAACCAAACCTAACCTAACCCAACCTAACCTAACCCAACCCAACCCAACCAAACCTAACCAAACCAAACCTAACCTAACCTAACCTAACCTAACCAAACCTAACCTAACCCAACCTACCCTAACCCAACCAAACCTAACCCAACCAAACCTAACCCAACCAAACCTAACCCAACCTAACCTAACCCAACCTACCCTAATCAAGAACTGGAGGAAAATAAACACCCCACACTAGACCCCAAACCCTCCCATCTTATCCCTTAACTCCCACCAGTAACACACGGGTTCATTATTGTCGGCCCATCATTGAAATCCCACTGCAGGAGAAGCTGAAACACAGAAGAAAACCAAAAAAACACTATATATATATATTTCAAGTATAATCGTGGGATCTCGAGGTTTATGTGGTATTGCAGAAAAGAAAAACAAATGCATATAACACAACAATATAACCTTCAACAGCAACAGGTGTACCCAAGAAAGGTCAAATTGCGAGGTGTGTGTGTGTGTGTGTGTGTGTGTGTGTGTGTGTGTGTGTGTGTGCGTGTGTGTGTGTGTGTGTGTGTCCGAGAAGTATAACAACAACACAATATATTAAAAAAACAAAACAATAACTGATCACAATGAGACAGGTTGGGTCTGTCTCGACTTGTAATGCAGTCACGGAAAGAGACATGTAGAGGAATTAAGAAGCATAAAATACTCTAAAGCAGTCATACACACACACATATTTACCCGTGTTGGGGATGTTATATACAACGCGTTATGGCTCACACACACATTACTTGACACACGACCTTGGCCGGGAATATAACAGGTACACACCGACAATAACAGATGTGAACACCTGAAGAATATTAACACCTCACCACACCTTCCTCATCACAACCGCCACCCACACCACCACACCTTCCTCATCACAACCAAGCCACCCACACCTTCCTCATCACAACCGCCACCCACACCTCACCACCCACACCTTCCCATCACAACCGCCACCCACACCTCACCACCCACACCTTCCTCATCACAACGCCACCCACACCTCACCACACCTTCCTCATCACAAACGCCACCCACACCTCACCACCCACACCTCATCACCACACCTTCCTCATCACAAACCACACCCACACCACACCACCCACACCTCACCACACCTTCCTCATCACAACCGCCACCCACACCCCACCACACCTTCCCATCACAACCACCCCCACCACCACACCTCTCATCACAACCACACCCACACCTCACCACCCACACCTCATCACCCACACCTTCCTCATCACAACCGCCACCCACACCTCACCACCCACACCTCACCACACCTTCCTCATCACAACCGCCACCCACACCTCACCACCCACACCTCATCACCCACCTCATCACAACCGCCACCCACACCTCATCACCCACACCTTCCTCATCACAACCGCCACCCACACCTTACCACCACTCCCACCTCACTACCACCCCTACCCTTAGAAACCTTCCATACCAAGATAGTTTAAAGAAACTAAACTTGCATTCCCTAGAAAGACGAAGAGTGCGGGGAGATATGATAGAAGTATTTAAGTGGGTGAAAGGAATCAATAAAGGAGATATAGATAAAGTTCTTATAATATCCAAGCAGGATAGGACTCGGAGCAACGGATTTAAGTTGGATAAGTTTAGGTTTAGGAGGGAGATAGGAAGAAACTGGTTCACAAATAGGGTGGTGGACGAGTGGAACAAGCTTAGCAACTTTGTAGTAAGTGCTGGAACGCTGGAAAGATTAAAAGGAGGCTAGATAGATACATGGATGATAGAGAGTGGTTGTAACTCTCGACAGGAGCTGCCATGCACAGGCCAACCGGCCTATTGCAGACTCCCACCACTCATTCTCCCCCCCACCACACCCTCACCCATCACTAAAGCTCTACAACGTTTTCTACTGAATGAACAAACGATGGAATAAACAGAAAACGCGTACGAATTATTAGAAAAAGGAGAGAGAGAGAGGGGGGGGGTCATGTTCAACAAGTGTATTGTGTGGGTTTCCTCAGTGCTGGGAGAGGAAGAGAAAGAGGAGGAGGAGGGAGGAGGACCTGTCCGTATCGATCTGACGGAGGGGCTCCAAGTGTCCGCCCACGCCGCCACCAACAACTAACCACTTACCCGGTCCTAATCTTTAAACTAATTCACTTTTACACTTCACACAAAACTTGGCTCATATTTCATTGATCGTGCATAACTTGGCTAATTCTACTGTATATAATTCATGAGATATTTGGCTTCTTTTTATCGATTGACAGCTGTTACAGATGCTTCCATGACACGTGTGAGAGGGGATAGGAGAAAGAGCTTTGGCGAATAAATGTGGGCGGTGGGGGGTGGTGGGGGTGGGGTGGGGTGGGTGTTTGGGTGGGTGGGTGTTTGGGTGGTGGGTGCTTGGGTGGTGGGTGTTTGGGTGGGTGGGTGTTTGGGTGGGTGGGGTGTTTTGGGGTGGTGGGGGGGTGGGGTGGTGGAGGGGGGGAGAATACGCTGAAAAAAATATCTACTACACCTTAAGACACAACACAAGGACTGAGTGACTATCGACAATATGGCGTACAAACAGCACCCCAGACCCAACTGCAACCGAACGCGCGCTGGCTCCCGTATCCGAATAATCCGAATAAGAACACCTCTGATGACGTAAGAGAATATTCGGGGGAAGAGAGGGGGGTTCGGACACGAGTGACGCTGATATTACCCTTAGGTCTCAACAGCGGCTATATACTGTACAAGTTGAAGGATTTCCCGCCTTATAACACCCCGACGGAAACCTTGCTTCTACGGGAACCTTCCAGAATTCAACCCCCTCCTCCCCCTCTTCCTCGCTTCTGCCTCCTCCTCCTTCTTCTCATTTCTGCCTACTCCTCATCGTCTCTCTCTCTCTCTCTCTCTCTCTCTCTCTCAACAAGCTGCAGGGGTATATAAAAAGAACATACATATAAAAAGATTGTATGAGATTTAACAGAATTGTGGGAAGGAGGAAATATGGGTACGTGTTAAACTCTTTATTATATTGCCCGAGAGAGAGATAGATAGATTTAACACGGCATAAAAATGACATTAAATTTTCAAAACACACACACACACACACACACACACACACACACACACACACACACACACACACACACACACACACACACACACACACACACACACACACACACACACACACACACACACACACACACACACACGAGAAACAGCTGCTGGGATCTCAAGTCACCAGAGTCTACATGAAACATAATCAATATTTCACATCACCCAAACTAATGCCAAATACCTCAACACCTTAAGTGAGAATCATTGGGTAGCGATGGTGGATTATAGAGGTGTAAACACATAAAAAAAATATACAAACTGTAGATTTTAGTTTACAGGGACACAGGTGTTGTTGGTCAGTGTGTGTGTGCGTGATTAGAAAAGAGCACAGGGCGGTAAACACGACCAATTGGTGTCATCTGCCATCAGGAGGTACAGTATATTGTTCATGTGAGGGGCCTGATAACATCACCTAGACGAGCGTGTGTAACAAGTCAACACACACACACAGCGTTATCTGTTATTTCCCAGTACCCCGAAGACCGTCAGGGCTTCCCCGCCCCTTCACTGACGTCACCCAATCCCGTGACGTCACTAAACTCGCCACCACTACTACCTCCGCCTCCTCAAAGCTATTTTTAAACACGACAGAAATACACCACACGGAAAACACTCGGCAGACTCCAGCCCATACAAAACTATCTTGCTCATTTACACTATGCCTTCAGAACCACAAACCTACACGCTCACACACAACAACATACACCCACACCGTCACAACCTACCCTGTTACAACATCCCAGACTAAAAAAGGCGTGACGCTACCAGAACTGCTTCAATAAATCCCAGTTTAATATTATGAACCCACGCAGCCACAGCACTACACAGGCCACCACCATTACCATGCATCACACAGCCGCACCGCCACTCAAGTCAAGAGAGCTCCACAAAACCACACTACCTACACGTACACCCACACAATACACACAGCACCCACACATTGTCGACACATGCAACCATACACACACACACACACACTTAACCCTAAGCGCCAACTCGGTTAAATCGACACGACACAAGAGAGTATCATTCAAGCATTAACAAGGTGGGATAGGAGGAGAGGAGCAACAGCTGAACGTGAGAGTTGTACTGCAGGAGGAGGAGTGGGTCACCTTGAGGAACACCTCCGCCACAAGTAGGTAAACGATGAACGTGTGGACGATCCGCTTGGTGAAGGTGGAGGTTCCGCTCACTGGTCCTCCTGACTGCTTGCCTCCGTGTGTGTATAGGGGGAGACCTGCCATCACTGCCCCTACACACACACACACACACACACACACACACACACACACATATATATATATATACATACATATATATATATATATATATATATATATATATATATATATATATATATATATATTATACTGTATAATGGTTGCCTCTCGTGTAACAAGGATGGTCGGCCCAAGGGCCACCTGGGCGTGAATTTGTTTAAGGTGTAGAAGCTGTCGCCAACACAACAACCACACCCTGAGTTAACGAGCTGCATGAGCCAGAGTCAAGGAATAGTCCAAGGCCAACTGCACTGGTTAACCATTACCCCGCAACACGATCCGCAAATCGATTAACATCCAGGTCCCCAATTACTGCTGGGCAACATGCAAATGGCGTAAAGAAACTTGCCCATAGTTTCACCCTGCCCGGGGATCGAACCCGGGTCCAATCGCTTACGAGACGAGATGCTGACCACTACATCACAGGTCGCCCGTTCGCCCACACACACACAAAACACATGTATTTCACTGCGGATTTAGAATTTTAGCATTTGGCCATGATCCCTGGCGGTATTTCCTCGTATTTTACTGTGCGTGAGTCTTACTTTGTTTATAATATATATTCAAGTATGTGTAATAATAATAATAATAATAATTAACGGTTTATTGAAAGAGCATGGCAGCCACAAGGCTGAAAGTACATAAAAAAATTGATAATTTTTACATTGATTGGGACTGGGCTGTTCTTATAGCTATCAGTTCGTGCTCGTATGGGCTGGATGCGGTTGTGGTGTCGAACAACAATTCTCGGGCGAGGGATCTCAGGTGGTAGTAAGAGCCGGTGTCGAGGATGGTGTGTGTGTGTGGAAATGATGGTAGCCTACACACACACACACACCAAAAAAGCCCCACTGCCACGCATCTTGTTTTCAAGGACCCATCTGTACCCAACTCTTAGTAAGTAATAAGACACAATTCATCATAATCACTGTCATTAGGACCAAATAATTACCAGCTACACTGCACGCCAGGCCGGAAGAACTCACCAAACACTGTCAATGAAATCTCTCTCTTGACCTCCAGGGGGAACAGGATATTTCAGGGTTACACAGTGACAAACGGCTCTCTCTCTCTCTCTCTCTCTCTCTCTCTCTCTCTCTCTCTCTCAAGGTGGGTTGTAAGATCAGTGGGTTAGGTTAGGTTAAGTTATTAATATCATTATCATCACCATCATCATCATCATCATCACTAAGTGACTTGCTAATCAATTCTCCCTGGTTATAATCCCACTTCTTCAGCCCACATATCAAAGAACTACCTCCCTACCACCCCTCCCCCGCCCCTTGTGTCAGGTACAACGCGACACAGGTCAAAGTACCCAAAATATGTAGTGTCGTGGCACATAACGCAGCTGTACTCTCTATCTCTTTTCCTCCTTCTCTAATTACTCTTTCTCTCCTTTTCAGGGTTACATAATACAGACCGCCTCTCTCTCTCGTAGTGCCACGACACAACCAACTGATCCTCCGGTGTTAAGTCTACCGTCAGCGTGACGTCACAGTATCCGGTACAACGCTCGCCCACAGCTGATAACTGATATTGAATCAGTTTATTTAACCAGAATACAAACAAAAATATTGAAATGGCTGAACGAAGTGGCACATCACATTCAGATATCAATACAAACTGACTACCAGTCAGGATACCGTAGTCAGCGTTACAGCCAACACTATGATACATGAACTATTGTACGTGCCCCCCAGCTGCCCAAACTTCATGAGCCTGTAAAAGCTTAACTGTAAAGCTGGCAAGTTTACATCAAACGTGAGAGTAAAGTTTATGGGGATCATATCTGGCAATGTTGGGAGAGTTTAATGGGAATAAAGTTTTTCCCCGCCATAACACCAGATGGAGACGACACCTAACTGACTCTCACACTCAAGTCAGCAAGACGCTAGAACCTCACCTCACCTCACCTCACCTCACCTCACCTAACCTAACCTAACCTCACCTAACCTCACCTAACCTAACCTCACCTACGAATATGAAGACCTTAGTGCATTAACCTGATGGATCATGTCAAGATTAGCCCCTCCCCACGAACTTTACTTAATATAGCCTAACCTAATCCTCCCTAGGTAGTGTTAGGGTGTTTAATCATCAGGTGAAGCACTAGAGGGGGGTGGCTAACTAGAGGGGTGGTAGAGGGGGTGTTAACAGAGGGGGGTGGTTAACTAGAGGGGGGTGGTTAACTAGAGGGGGGTGGTTAACTAGAGGGGGTGGTTAACTAGAGGGGGGCCACGCAACCCTCCTCCCAGACATCTCATCCTCCTCCCTCTGAGCAACATCACAACACACACTCAACTCCCCTACTCCCCACCAGACTGTACCACCCCATCTCCCACACCACTTTACACACCGCCACAATCCCTGGCTCACCTTTAGCCTGCCCGCCCTCCGTCCACTCACCAACTTGCACTCTTTCACCACCCTTCCTCCTCCTACACCCCCCACACCTGCAACACTTTCACTGCTCTCCTCCCCCACCACCCGCAACTTGCATGTCTCCTCCCACACACTATCGCCAGTCGCTTCAACCTGCTATCTTGTTGGTGTGTTCGTAGTCAAGCCCCTGTCTAGCTCCTCACACCCTCATCTCCCTAGAGCCACACCTTCCTCCACCTACACCACATCTCGTCCTACACCACATCTCCTGTCCCACACTCCATCCACACCATACCATCCACACCCCCACCTCCTCCTCCTCCTACACCCCCCCACTATGCAGTTGCCTCTCGTGCCAACCAGGGCAGGTATGTTTAGGGTGTTGCAGGTGTGGTCAGGTAAACGCCAAGATTCCTGTAAACAATGATGGCACACGGAGGTAAAATAAGGGGGGGGGAGGAGTGGAGGTAAAGGGGGTGGGGATGTGAAGGGGGTGAAGAGTGGAGGTAAGAGATGGGGGTAAGGGAGAGAAAGGGGGGAGAGGA